>NC_051157.2:124921847-125221847 GCF_013339745.2 Dermacentor silvarum
CTTGTCGTTAAAGCTTCTTTCCCGATACTCCGGGTCTTACAAGGTCCTACGCCAGATCACCGACGTCACGGACGAGATCACTTCATCGGAGAGTCCATCATCTGCCGCGTTCGCCAGTGATATCGTGCACGTCTCCCGCCTTAAGCCTTATGTTGCCGGACGCGATCCTACTGCTCCTTAGCTGCCCAGACGGCACTCTCGACGGCGGGGTTCTATGTTACGTGCTATGCCGAGCATGAAAAAATGCTCCAGAAAGACGGTGAAGACGACAATCTGGGTAGCGCTCGTGTTGTTTTTCTGCCATCTTGCCTGCAGCCGTCTCTCTCTGTATATATCTTATGAATATAACTTTCCTATCCCTTTTTGCTACTCTCATACCCGTGGCAATACTGTCATCGACACGCCAACGATACGCAATGCAGTCGTCGTCATCTTTTTGTCCTCACGTCATTGTCACCACACTGCTGTACTTACGCCTAATCATAAGAACCAACACCTCATTGTCGTCATGCCGCCGTCGTTATACCACCTCTGTCTTTCCATCAATATTATTCCGTCTTCGTCCTTCATCTTCAATGCAATGGCGTCACACAGCCGTCGTCATGCCGCCATGCTCATGCGTGACCTCGCCATGCGGCTACCAGAGAAAAGTTGGACGACATTGGCATTGACATTGGCATAGCCGAAGCAACGAAAGTCTCAGAGTTACCTCTAAACGTGTTCAATAATCGTGACTTCAGGAATACGGTCTGTCGCTACATTTGCTTGAATGCTATTCGCATGACTGTTGACGGTCGTGGTGATATAAGTTCTGCTGCATTTTACAGCGGAACTGTTAATGCCTCGCTAGGTTGGTCTCGTTGTCGTGCGCAGCATCGCCTAGCTGGGAGAGAAAGCAGAACATAAGTGCAGCGAGAGAAAGAGGAACAGACAGAGAGCGAGAGAAATCAAGAAATAAATAAAACAAAATGAACTTTCTTTGCGATGCGAGATTAGAATCGGGGTATCCACGGTCCGAAGGCGAGCGTCACAACCACTGCACTATACACCCACGCTATCAGAGCTCCACTGTTTCATCAGATTTCACAAGCGTGGAACTGGCTTAATTTTTTCTGTCGGTAGGTCGGTCGGTCGGCTTGGGTCTGCAAACGCTTTCGCTAGAGTTCCGCTTTGGCGATTAGCTGCAGAGTCGAAGGCAGTAACAGTCCTTTGCGTAGATTATTGAGCTTTATTTAGAGTAGACGAAGCTGTTCGGTCGCCTTCCTGGCGAGTAGCCTCACCAGTCGAGGAAGCCATGTGACCAGGCCGTCAGCCTCGCCCTGTTCGCTAACTCACGCTGGTCATCAGAGCTGAGGCTGGTGAGTTGGGTCTCCAGCTGCTCTGGTATGGGATGGAGGATAGATGGGATATCGGTAGATTATTGAGCTTTATTTAGAGTGGACGAAGTTGTTCGGTCGCTTTCCTGGCGAGTAGCCTCACCAGTCGAGGAACCCATGTGACCAGGCCGCCTGCCTCGCCCTGTTCGCTAACTCACGCTGGTCGTCAGAGCTGAGGCTGGTGAGTTGGGTCTCCAGCTGCTCTGGTATGGGATGGAGGATAGATGGGATATCGGTAGATTATTGAGCTTTATTTAGAGTAGACGAAGTTGTTCGGTCGCTTTCCTGGCGAGTAGCCTCACCAGTCGAGGAACCCATGTGACCAGGCCGCCTGCCTCGCCCTGCTCGCTAACTCACGCTGGTCATCAGAGCTGAGGCTGGTGAGTTGGGTCTCCAGCTGCTGTGGTATGGGATGGAGGATAGAGGGGATATCGGTCTTTCGGTTGCTTTTTCAACATATGGTACAAGGTGTTTGGCGTGTGGCTCAATTTGCAGTCACATTCGTAAAATGACCATGAACCAGCAAAAAATATTAACACTCAAAAACCACTGATAGTTCGGGCGTGGGTAACAAGTGAAGGAAACACTAAAGGATACAGGTAGAAGTCATAGCCATGAGCATGACTCAGAAAAAACGACAATGACTCAGCGAAAAATGAATACTCAAAAACCACTGAAATGGGTTCGGATGTGGGCACTAAGTGAAGGAAACGCTAAAATATTGCAGTCGAAGTCATAGTAACGACCATGACTAAGCAAAAATGACAATGCATGACTCAGCGAAAAAAGATTAACACTCAAAAGCCAATGGAATGGGTTCGGGTATGGTACTAAGTGAAGGAAAAGGCTAAAGGCTGATGGTACTCATACTCATGAGCATGACTAATGATTCCTCCTTAAGGTCTGTTAGGTGTAGCTAAAGGGACTCCTGAGGTCTCGCGACATGAATGTCATTACATGCGTGTCATGTAGGTCATGAAAGAGCCGCCTGGTGCTCTCATGGTCGTTTTGTTAAGTTGGTAGGCTCCCCGCATACTGCTTCGCATAACATCGATTCCCACAGAGCATGGAATCTGGCGGCCTATTTTTTAGATGCGAGAGCATCTTATGCTGGAAGCAGTGTCCGTTTTGCGGCGTCCGAACCCATACTGCGCATGCGCAGCTCTTCCTCATTCTCCTCTCCTACGCAGGTGTGCGCTGTCTTCCTCCCCTCTCCCCCTCTCCGCCACAGGTGCGGCGCAGCAAATCATTGCATATAACTCTCTCTCACGCTCTCCCTCTCTCTCTAAGGGTACGCCCGTAGGCGGCACAAGTGTCGCGGCGCAGTGTAAAGCGCGCGTTAGCTGTGCTTCCGTCATTCTCTCTCTGTGCAACGATGTGCGAAACGCCATGAACAACGTCAACGTCGGCGCTAGTTGCAGTGGCAGCGCCACCGCCGCGGAGCAGAGGAAGGCTCGGGAAGCCGAACGTAAACGTCAGCGTCGGCAAGCGAACCCCGAACTTCGGGCCAGGGAAGCCGAGCGTAAACGTCAACGTCGGCAGGAAACTTCTACGTCCCCGCGCTGAACCCGGTTGAAGAACGGATCATCGCACCGCGACTCCCGTTCCACGGTGACAACAACATCGCCATCATGACGCTGTATCTCAAACCCAACATCTCAAGAGAAAGCGTTGAACTTTACCTCACAAGGAGCATGGTAGAGTACGCCAAGACCTACAGACACGCGCCCTTCATACTCTCAGGGGACTTCAACGTAGACATGCTGACAACCGATGGGCTCGTGCAGCACATGAAGGACATATACTCTTTGCGATGCATTTCCCAAGATCACAAGCAACCCACACCCATCAGGGGAATGTGCATAGACCTCGTCTTCGCAAATTTCAAACTCGATCCTCTGCAGCAAGATGCATTGACACTAAACTTATCCGATCGTCTTCAAGATACCGCGCGCACCGACGCTAGGAATCACGTTCGATCTCTAAATAAAGACGCAACAACCCCGTACAAACGTCTCCTCTCTTCTAAATACATTCTCTCAATCTAACTTTCATTGGGTTGTGTTGCCAAGTGAAACGAAACGGAAACTTGATGCGCACCCCCCGCGATGCTTTCGCATCCCACCATGGTTGCCCGTAGGGTGAGATGATGTGATTTTTTTTCCTCGCATCATTTGTTCCACCCACACGCAAGCAGGCGTTCCAACGCGCCATCTTTAGAAGCTTCTATCTGTTGTTGCAGTACAGTGTCTAGAATATGCACTGTAGTTGCAGACGCAATTATATGGTTGCTTGCGTTTTCAGCGTGTTCCTTCCGGCGCAAGCTCTCGCCTGCGTTCTAACTGCGCCTCGGTAAGGCCAAATCAAAACGCTCCAAGTGCCGCAATGCGCTTGCTTGCCCGCGAGGAATAATTCATAAGGGTGTTTTATGCCATTTGTCGATGCATCTGTCCGTGGTCCAATGGTGCCAGTATTGGGCCATTACTAGACAGTACAGTACTAGACGTGGTGTGTTCGAATCCTGCGGTCAAACAATTTTAATGCAGATTATTTAATTATTTATAAAACATTACTTTGTTGAAAATGATAGTTTACAGTCACAAAGCCGCTTGAAGGCACAGGAACGAAGCTTAATCAAATGTATGTGTTAACCACCACTCTCATACTGGTTGGAAAAAACTTATAGGACGCTGAAGTTTCGCCTTTAAGAGTGGAACGTCATATATAGTTTTAAAATATCCCTGATTGCTTCTCCTACTTCCCGGCAGCAGCAGCCTAAGTAACCGGAATTTTCACCAGGAAACGCTGGCGGCGAACCCGATGCACAAAGCCAAGCTTTCTGGTCGGAACGTGGCCTGTTGTGCACAGCCACGCCAAAATGAAATTACATAATTTTCATGTTTCTGTTACTGCCTCGCACTTTTAATAATTCAGTCTGCGCATATTTCACATAAAAGGCATGCGATGTCTTGTGTTTTGTTTCATACCATTTATTTGCGGATGTCAATATCAAAATTCCGATGAATAACTTCGTCAAAAATGTAAGGCAAGGTATGCGCAACCTTAGTGATAGAATGCTGTGGCAATATAAGCCGCATATATCTCGTGCCATATAGCAAGGCTTGGCATATACATCTACCAAAATACGATTTTTCTCCAACGAAAAACGCTGCTGACGCCGACACCGGAATTTCTGCGACACGGAGCCTTTAACGCTATCGCGTTGAACTATTGCGTCAGAGGCTTATGCGGGCACAGGTACGTGGCGGTAAGCGTACAGGAGTTTGTGCATTAACAGGAATTCACCTATTCGAGCTTAGATGGCGGTACTGGTTTTGGGACACAAAACAGAAGGACGAATGGAACGGATCAGTAAATGACCCCGGGCACCTAGCCAAAGAATGCTACGCATTAATAAAGCTGAGCAATTTGCGACCTTTTGTTCCTTCTATTATTGTAATTATTTGCAAGAGATGGCTGCCCCTCACGAGCTGGCGAGGGCTAACCCTTACAAAAAAAATTGTTGAAAAGTTGTTGAAAAGTCATTGGTCAATGTCAACAAATAGCGTTGAAAGCACATTGAGGCTTTGTTGAAACATTATTGAGGAAATTGTTGACAGGTGTTGAAAATTGGCCCGCGACATTTTGTTGAAACATCATTGGGTCGTTTCAATTTGAGAAGTCATTGATGGATTGTTGAAACCATGTTGAATTCCAATATTGAAAGCCCATTGAAGAACTGTTGAAGATGTGTTGAATGTCAATATTGAAAATCTGTTGAGACATTGTTGAAATATGTTGAATGCCAATATTGAAACCTTATTGACATAATGTTGGAACTATGTTGAATGTCAATATTGAAACCCCATTGAAATATTATTGGAACGGTATTGAATATCAATATTGAAACCCCATTGAGATATTCTTGAAGCATTGTTGAACATCAATATTGAAACCCGATTGAAGTATTATTGGATGAGCGTTGATGGAGGCAAAAGTTGCTACATATCAGAAACAGGACACAAGAGGAAGAACACAGACAACACACACGTTAAGCACCAAACATGTGTTTTGTCTGTGTTCTTCCTCTTGTGTCCTGTTTCTGATGCACTACGCCTTTTGCCTCCATTATATTATACCAACAAGCCCAACGTGCAATGTTAGTCAATAATGCAACACCATTTAAATATTATTGGAGCAGTGTTGAACGTCACTATTGAAATCACTTGAGAGCCCACTGAAATATGCTGTTTGGTGAATAGTGTTGAAAACTGCACTAGACTTTTCTTTAATACCGCTGAGCTACGTTGAGTCTCATGGCATTACCACTGATGCCATCCATATTGATGTGGTCCCTGCATACTGGACAGGGGCAAACTTAAATTCAGGCACTTCTGTATTGAAGACCTGGGTCACCTAGAGATCAAAACCACTTTTAGATATAGCCTGTTATAAAACATATTATAGAGCTGCTAGCAGAACCATTAAGCCAGTTTTTGAATTGGCTTAACACACAAAATCGATACACCTTCACAAAATCAACAGCTTAAAATTGATGTGGACAAAAAGCATTTTTTTCCAGATGAATTGTTTATTGAAGCCAAACATTTGTTAACTGTACAGCCACGTGTGCCTTGAGATCAAAAAATTCCTAACGCAATCTACAAACTGCCAGCAGCTTGATACAATAACGAAATTGAATACTGAGAGATGTAAAGTTTGCGTGGCTCTAAAGTAAAACATTTCTCAAAATTGAAATAAATAGAAAATAAATATTATACAAGCATTACAGTAAATACCATTTAAAATGTACTTGATTTCTCTATTTGGTAGCCAGTAACTTAATTATGGCACAATCTGCATGAGCCCACTGAGACTCTTATTTATTGGTTAAATGGTGTGCCCATTTTAACAAACGTTATCTACCTCTGAAACGACATGGTAATTACAATAACTTGTGCCATGGCAGCAGTTTATTGTGTTGCATTGCTTGTTGCACGATCCAGTTGCGTTTTCTACCATGGATACCAAGCGATTTATTCACTTTGACTACTTAAGATTTTTATCTGATACACAGTGGCCATTAGTTACCTGCTGGAAGCCTTAAATGAAACTGGCATGAGGAAATTTTGTTTAATTTTGAGTGCCGCAAAACACGTAAGAATGAAATAATTCACAAGAAATCAGATTTCATGCATACATGAAAGGAAGCACATCACTGCCTTGCCCGAGAACTGTTGTTGCACTCTGAATTTAAGCAAACTTTAACACTTAATTCTTACTGTTTTGAAATAGCAAAATAAACCATTACTACAAACATATGTTAATATGTAGTTTTTCTAAACAGAACCACTCTGACAATAGCAGAGATTCCACTTTCCGGTGTACGTATGAAACCTAATTTTCTGTAAAATTTCTCACTGGGCCTACTTTTACTTTATCAAACAAACTTGAAATGGTGTGCCGTCATGGAACAGTCTTGACATGAAATGACCCGAGATACCTATGAAATAATAGTCAAGAAACACTAGCTTTTGTAGAAATATATTAAAGATTTACGTAAAAATGTACTAAAATACAAAGCGCAACACTTGTGCAATTAATTATTAATCACAACACAGTACTTGTGTCTGAACCATCCAACCTGGGCTTTTCAGGTGACTAGAAACATCATAATAATAAAAAAATGTTCAGGGTTGCAAGTGCACAACACTTGAACTGTCCACAGACTTGAGCTCTTCTGGACACTTCAGGTCCCTTGCGAGAAGTGAGGCCAGAGTGTTCTTAATGTAGGTCATGTTTGTCCCAGGAAACTTGTGACAGGTAAAGCCTGTAAAAAAAGGAAAAACAGCATGACATTAAAGATCAATGTTCCACATGCAAAAGTGCGACATACAGTACGCCCTGTTATAATGAAACTGTTTCATTTGTTTTGTTTATTCCAAGTTTTCACGAGTTCAATTCTAGAGAACGACCAGCTTTCAAAGTGGAGTGGCACCGGAGGACTCCACTTAGTACAATATGCAGAAGGCAAACAGGAAAAGCCCACTGTGGCAGAATAACTTCATGAATATCCTTGGTGTGAAAATGTGAACGTTGCTTGCTTAGGAACAAAATGGTGGAAAAAAGACTTCATACAGTTGGTGAAAAAACTTAAAGGTAGACTACTGGCAACTAAAATTAGTTCTCTCAACAATCATAATCATAATGTGCAGCACTTTATTGCAATTTTCCTTGCAGTAGTTGCTCCAAATACGGTTATGCTGCCAGAACTGAGTGTGGTATATCTGAATTTGTTTTACAAGCTCATATGCTACTGGAGTGCACTTCTCGCATCGTGATGACCATTCTTATGCCTCTCTACTGAAAACAAAATACTGCTTATAACGAGGATTTACTGCAGTTGCACGCCGACCTGGTTGCACTAACACAAATAAATGCGAAGAAGAAATACGAAGAAATGCTCAGTCTTACAAGAGAAATATGCAAGTGGACTGGCTCTGCTAATCCTTTGAGGGTCACTGCCATGCATGTCGAGTGGTGGAAACCAATCGTGTGGTCACGACCATAAATATGAGGCGGCGAAAGAACATATAAATAAGCCTACCTTTTAAGAATGAAGTGTCCCCAAGCATCACATTACAGATTCTGTAACCTTCTGCGACTTCTACAAAAATCCTGATTGTGCTGTTGCCCCTTGGCTTCTTCCAAAACTGATCTTTCTCTTTATTCTATGGTGCCCATCACTGCAGTAGTTTGGGAGTATTCACCTAGTTTAATGTTTTGTGAGTGTCATTACATTTAAAAATGTAATTATGCTAGTTTGCCCTGCATGCTACAATAAACATGGTGTAAAACAGCGGACACTAAGAAATCTTTGTCACTTTGTGACCTAAAAAATTATTTACCCATTTTTTTTCTCGAAAGGTCACTCTGAAGAATGATCCAGTATAAAAACATAACACTTAAATTGGGGGACGTTTGCCAGAAAATATGTGATCCTCAAAGGGTTAAACATGAACACCTACAAAGCTCATTCAATCTTTGATAAATCTAAACCAGTACTTGAGCACTGGTTTATAATAACGCTGAAAACAGGCAAGTGCTTCCTTGAATTAAGAAAGCAGGAGACATTTCCAACAATTTCAGAGTGGGAGCTGTGGACATGCCTCATGTTCTGTAAGAAGCTTTATATAGTAGCTGCCAAGGGCCTATTGAGTACTGATCATTTTATGGGAATGTGAGGAAAAGTCAAATAAATACCTTTGTTTTTTCCACATCCCAGAATACAATGTGATAAATTGGATCTTAATTGGTTGAGTGCCTAGAATGAATGGACATTGCTAAACATAGCAATGTTGACAACGAATTTGCCAACTGTTTCTATTGTTGCTTTCATCGAAACAACCAAACAATTATGCCCCGTAACTTAAGCTCATTCTGCTTAAAGGCTACTGTCTGCTACCACATGGACCTCCTTCAAGACAGGAGCAACTTTAATTCAATGTGGTCTGTTGAAATAGGTGAAACCACTATGTTTTGCGTTACAGAATCTGGAGGGCCATTTTGATTGCTGAAATTTGGTGGAAGGGCTGTCCCTTGAGTTGAGCAGTACCTGCACTTGAGCATAGCTTCTCCACAATTTCTATAACAACACTTTCAGGCTACTTAAGCACACCCGCTATAGAAACAGATTGGTAGTTGCTTCATTGCAACTGTTCATTGCAATGACAGTCAAGTAGTGCAACTAATGCGCAAATACACCTAACTTTGTCAGTTGGAGCCACCAATCACTTCTGGCAGTTAAGGCTGCTTTTAAAATTTAGCACTTTAGTATGGAGGCGTTAGAGACTTGAGATCAAATGAACATTCATTCCAAATAGTAGGCTATTGTAGCATATAGTTGCAGACACAGGCTACTTGAAAGTCATTTGTTGTGCTAATAGCAAGCTGGTAATTCCAAGTACAAAATGTGAAGGCAAAAATTCAATGGGTAAAAGGATGTACGGTACTTGCCTATAACAGCGTTGACCCTGATAAGGCCAAGAGCCTCTTTTTGCCTATTGGTGGTGGTGTTTCCGAGAAGTAAGTGGCCCATGAGGTTCTCCTCAGTGAACACATGGTGAATCAAGGCCCTTGCAAACTTGCCTGGTCCACCATGGCAAGCTGTGCCAGGATCATCTGAATGAGCACTTCTCCAACCTATGTGAAACGGCACGTTTAGGTAAATAATATTAGTGAGGTAGTTTAAGGATTTTAAGCACATTTACACAACAGCCACACTCCGAATAAATCACAGAAATACTGCCTGCTCCAGACCTAAAATGTCAACTAATTTCACTAATAAAAACAACTAAAACTAATGTCATAGCTTGTTATGCTGTTGGGATGCCATGTGCTTCAGAAAAACAAGTATTCGCCCAGTACAAAATAAAATAGTAAGAAAACCAAAGAATTGAAAAGTTTAATGCAAGTACCATTTTTAGGATACTTCATATACTTTCCGGTGTCTGCCTATTTTCCAGCCAATTTGTGTCACTTGGTGGTCAATGGTCTAATGGGTAGGGCTGCTATGTAGACGGGAAGTGGGTTAATAACCATCTGATGGACCTGCTTGGATCTCTGGGTATGTTACTCAGAGTATGTGCCATTCTTCAATGAACCTCTTTCACGCCATCGTGGGCAACTGCTGCTTGTGTTGGCAAGCAGCAGTAGCAAGCAGCTCAAACAGGACGATAACTGTCGACGTTAATGTGATATTACCACTACACATCAGATTCGCTTGCTGTGTCCCAGACCTACTCAGCCGAATGTGTACATAAGACACAAAGTCAGGGTGTGCCTCATCCACCTCATCAAATAAATGAATCAACTCGCAAATCAAAGGCTATGCAAAATCGCAAAGGAGACACTTAATGCTACCATTTTTACTAAATCTTAAGGAGAATACCTCCAGCAATACATTCTCCTGGCAACAGTGCATTTGATCATGGTGACGCTAGACGATGAATGGCCAAAGAATTCACCTTTCGCATTCCGGCTGTGGCGTCTCCAGGCTCATTTTGATTCTGAAAACAGATGTCAGTATTAAAATGTGACGCCACGATAACTCAAAAGCAACAATCAAAACATCTACATGGACGATTAGGCCGACATAAATGGATGGATATAAATGACTGATTGAAAACATTAAAGCATGGCTGCTCTTGCCACTGGCAGTGTGAGGTGGGCAAATAATTTATTTTTAATTTCTCTCCTAAATTTTAAAATTTTTTTTGCTCATCTACTGCATGAACTGTTGCGGCCACATCTTAAAGGTAGCTCGTTCATATAAAACCAGTGTTGCATTTTTTTACTCCCCATCTAACTGCTGCTACTGCAGTTTGCTTACTCTCTAAGTATTCCACAGAACTGCTCCACCAACAAACCATTGTTCCAAGCTTATGGCAAAGCGTCGTTTAGATCACAAGGATACGCTCCCTTTTAACTCTCTCTCCTCTTTAGTGTGTGAATTCAAAGCAAAAATAACTTATTGACATAGCTGTCTCCTTCTATCTCATAAAAAGCCTTGCTAATTTTTGACATTTGTCGATAACGCTTACATGCCACTGGGAGCACAGTGGGACGACACGGCAAATATGCCCAAGCATCTCGTTCCTTGACTGATTTTCGTACTTAGTTATATCAATCAGTTACTGAAGGGCCAAAGGCTGAAACTTCACACGATGACATTATTTTGAATGTTTCATCCCACTAAAGCAGAACATAGCATCCCACAGAATTTGCCTTTTCCGTGAATATAGAGCGCCTACGCGAAGGCGTTAGCGCGAAGTACTCGATGGCGTCGAAGGGAGATAATGGTTAAAAAAAAAGTTCACCGTGCGCGTACCGGTGGAAAACAAACCACACATAACCTGATGATTTCACAGCATTCACTGGCATCAGCCCTTTTTTATCTCACCTATCACATAGAATCACATATACGCCATTGCAATTCTTTATTATTATCGCGCCACAGCGCGTGTCTACCGCACGGCGTGTCAGCGGAATCTGGGCTAGAGCACTGCACGGGCCGATTTTTTCAGCCCGGGCCCGGCCCGGGCCCGGAAATAATCTACTTTACCCGCCCGGCCCGGCCCGCCACCCCTTTACCTTAGGCCCGAGCCCGGCCCGAGCCCGACTCGAAACCGGCCCGAACCCGGCCCGAGACCAAAAAATAATGTTTTTCAGAGTTGAGACACCCGAGAATAACTCGCTGCACATTACATGCACACCACCAGAAAGCCCGAGCCCGGCCCGGGCCCGCGTCAAAAAACCCGAGCCCGGCCCGGGCCCGAGTCAAAAAGCACACGCCGTGCCCGAGCCCGGCCCGAGCCCGTGAAAAAACTGTGCTACCCGGCCCGGCCCGGCCCACGGGCCGGGCCGGGCTCGGGCTTTCGAGTAAGCCCGAGCCCGTGCAGTGCTCTACTCTGGGCACTCGATCCTCAAGCGAACAGCGCAGCAGAATACATTAGAACGGCAAAACGCCCCGCGCATCTTTTCACCGATCCCGACACGCCATGTAGTAGATGCACGTCAATGGACGGCGTTGCGCGAACGAAATATACTTGATTACAGTACAGTTCGGATTATTTCACGACGCATTGTTTCCACGAAAACGGCAAAGCACGAGCGCTCATTAATAAGGCTAATTTTCAATCGGTGCTGGAACACCGTACCAAACATCGTGGCGCGCACAACATGCCCTGTTTTAACTGGCTCCACATAGCTGCCCACCAAAACGGCAGAGCACGAGCGCTCATTAATAAGGCTAACTTCAATCGGTGCTGGAACACCGTACCAAAAATCGTGGCGCGCACAACCACGGCCGGGCTCGACTGGCGCGCGCGTTCGCAAGAAGCGAGCGCGCGCGCCAGTCGAGCCCGGCCATGACACAACATGCCCTGTTTTACCTGGCTCCACATAGCTGCTTTACGTCGCCGCAAGCGCGCTGTGAAGTTAAATCAGGACAAAGCTTCATGCTCAATATCACAACTCTAGTGCTGCACAGCCAATTCTCGAAACGGAAGGATAGTACTAGTAATGAAAACGAGCACAGAGGCGCGTGGAAGACACGCACGGGCTCTGTACGCACTTTTGCTGATAGCGTCGCAATGAACGAGCAAGTGGAATTCGAAACACTCACTCACCTTCGCTGTGGCTGAGTCGGAGGCGATCATGGTGATCATCGAGGCACCGCGTAGCCCATAAAGACCGAGCAATAAGTTGTAATATACCAAAGATGTCACAGCGAGGCAAAGGGCACAGAAAACGCACCAAACTCATCACGCCACCCGCACACATACGCCGCACGCACAAAGTTCCGGAATCCGCCAAAGAGTCAACAGCGCAAGCGCGCATTTACACAAAAACGCGCATACAAATCCGCGCTTTCATAGATGTGAATTGCCATATTTATTAACAAATCTTGTAATATAATGGTATTTCTTAAGAATTTATGTGGTTTGCAAGAGTGAAAATTTTCTGCTTAGCTTTCTTGAGGAACTATTTTCTTTATCGCGGTAACACAGTGCGCCGGCCGGTCACGTATGGAGCGCGCGGGAAATAGTGCAAAATTCAAACGTCGCAAATGTCGCGCCCTGTGTGCGCGCACAGTTTTAATCGTTTGTATTAAAAAGAAATATTTATTTTAATACGTGAAGCAACCGCCGCGAAATGAACTACGGACCAGCAACGTACACAATTGTCACTGTTCGTGCTTGTTAGTTTGACATCATGACGAACGGTAGACAGCATGCCGTCCCGTTGTACCTGTGCTTCTGCGCTACGATTTGCTACTGGCAAAGTATAACAGCGTAGATTGTGCGTGGTAGCCAAGCAGTTTCCCAGCACACTGGGTAGCACCCCGTCTCTACGTGTTACAGAATAGACCTAGGCTTTCATGTAAAATATGGACACCACGTCGCAGAGATCACCCAAACTTGTTTCATTTTATTGTGCGCTAAGGGCTAACAACTAAACAAAACGCACTCTTTAAAAAACATATTTATTTATTATGCTTACATGCTACTTTTCCCACCATCTTGCCCATATTTAACATGGAGGCAATGCCGTTTGCTGACACAGACAGGGCACTGACCACTTACAATAGAAGCCGATGGGAATCCAGGAGGTGCCCAATCATCGGTCATTGGTCACTGCTTGTTGGGACGTTTGTCTTTTGCTCCAATTTTGTGTCTATATATATATATATATATATATATATATACGTACAGGGTGGTCATTGTTAAGTCTTACGGAAGTTTAGAAATCGCCTGTGGCAGGTAGCATAATTCTTATCATTGAGCTGGGTTAATCGATGAGGCGGACATTAGTAGCACGAGCAATCGAAACACACATTCCACTAATTAAGATGAAATCACTAATTAACTTCTTATTTTATTACTTTACGAGATATATTGCGATTTACGAATTTGAGCCGGTGATCTTTTCAGGCGTATCCACTTGGAATGAATTTCCAGAATGACACCGGTTTGGAGATATGCGCCATCAAACTCGCCGTAAAAATGCACTGTTGTTACACTTACTTAGTTACCAAAATGCTGTTTTATACATAACTAAAACGTAACTAACTAAAGTAACTAAAACGCCTATACATTTCGTCCCACACTTTGGGCAATAATATCTCGAAACTGGTGTTATACTGGAAATTCATTTTAGGTGGATGCGTCTTGCAAACTCACCGGCTACAATTCATATATTGCAATATTTGTCATAAAATAATTAACTAAGAAGTTCATTAGTAATTTTTGTTAATTTTTAGCATATTAATTTCAATTTCTTGTGTTACTAATGTCCGTTTCTTCGAATAACCAAGCTAAGTGATAAGAATTATGCTAGCTGCTACAAGCGATTTTTAAAAATTTTCGTAAAGCGTATAATTTTGAACACCCAGTATATACAGGGTGTCCCAACTTTCTTGCACCGACACTTAAATATAGGCAAATGCCACGTAGCTGGACAGAACCAAGCTAATGTTGTTTGCCGTCGCTTACAGATACTCATTTTTTTGCATTAGATAACTAATTAGATAATCATTATAATTAATAATTATTAATCAATTAATAATAAATAATTAGCTTCTCAGATATTATATTTAGCTGAAAAGTGTCAATCAGAAAATTATAGAATAACAGGAAGAACTCCCGATACAGCTTTCTGTTGCCCAATACGTGGTACATAAAAGTGTTTTTCCGAGCGTGAAAGAAGCCCGCGGATACACGCATAGTGCCTCGAGCGGCTAGTTGTGCGGCAATCTTGCGTGTATTCGCGGGCTTCTTTCACGCTAGAAAAAAAAGAAAAAGAAAAAAATCAATTTTATGTTGCACGTATTGAGCAATAGAAAGCTGTATCGGGAGTTTTTAGTGGCAGGAGCGTCGAGTGCCATTTGTTCTTTGGACAGTACTTCCGGTTCACCTCCTGAGATGATCAAGAGGTGAAAATAAATCGAAAAAAATAGTACAGTACAAAATTCACGAATTTCATTATAGATATGATATCAGAGCATAACTTTAGCTATAAGCTGAGTGACTGAAGTGTCTGGAATAATTAGAATTAATTAGCTGAGACGACCGGGGATGCAATCCAAGTAAATCAGGAAAATAGAAAAAAAAATGGTTCAGTTCCGAATTCATGACTTTCATTATAGATATGATATCAAAGCACAAGTTTTGTTGCAAGCTGACTTGCTGAAGTGTCTGGGACAATTATAACTAATTAGCTGAGACCAGATTAAAAATAAATCAGGAAAGAAAGAAACAAAGTAGTACAGTGCAAAATCCATCGGTTTCTTTATAGACATGATATCAAACCATAAGCTTAGTTCAAGTTGAGTTACTGAAGTGTCTGGAATAATTATAATTGATCAGAAATCACTTATTACTGTTTACCAAAGCACAGAACACCAACGCCGGGATGCGAGTGCCAAAAAGAAACACCTAAGTCAAAGTTTAAGGTTGCCTACTCTTTTAAGCATGAAATGCTTTTAGCTCCCGTTGTCGGCGATCTTCAAGTGACCTTGAGCCAAAAGCCAAAGCTGTTATCCGGGCATTCAAAACGAGAACATGCCGGCAAGTTGAAAATGAAATTTTGTCACCCGTAGGCACGAGTACAACTGTGGCATGGACGTAGAGTGCAATATAGCGTACCGTACATGCAATGCATTGTACTTGATATAAACAAAACATATGAGCAAACAAAATAGTAAATGGTGTCTGCTTGACACTGCCTTTGCCACACATCAAAAACCACTATGACAAGTTGCGAGAACAAAACGAGGTCATCCGAGCAACCAGTCAAACTTGAAAAAAGGCGGTCTCTGGCACCAACCCTTTACTACACATGCTAGTTACTCTCCAAACAAATTACAAAAAAATATTGCTTGCGAGTTCTTCCCAATGTTTCTTGACAATATCACTCAAGCTGTAACTTCTATTATGCTGAAGTTTTGTCCTTTCCAATAGCAACGTTCAAAAGGCAGATAGATACAGGGGCAGATAAAGTGGGCCGATCCTGAAGGCAGTGCAGAAAGGGTCCAAGATCAATGGCACCCGTTTCATGTGGGCCGATCCTGGAGGCAGTGCAGAAAGGGTCCAACCTCAATGGCACATATCCCCTGTGGGCACGGGGACCTCTAACGCTTCCTTGAACTGCCCTTGTCATACGTGGGACCCAAAGAGACAAAGTTAACAGCCCTTCCTCTGTCGAGAAAATGGAGTACTGACTATTGATATGTTGTTGGCATATTGTTGAGGAATTGTTGACACAATATCCTTTCAATAATGCCTCAATAGTTATTGAACGTACACAACAATACCTCAACAATAATGTTGTTGAGCGCTTCACAACAGTAAAGTCATTGACTAATTGTTGTTGACATATTGTTGAATAATGTTGAGTATTATTGAGAAGTGTTGAGCAATATTGACATTGAATATATATCTGAAAGCAAAGCTGGTCGCCGTAAGCATCTTACGTAAGCAAAGGCATATCTTACGTAAGCAAAGCTTGTCGTCCGATTCTAGTAAGCGAAGCTTGTCGTCCGATTCTAGCATGCTGATTCTAGCGTGACGTCAGCGCCCAGGCGAAACGTCAGCCCAGGCGTAACGTCAGCGAAGAGCCGCCGACCCTGAATTTAGGGCAAACGAAGCGGAATGCGTGCGGCAGCGTCGTCTTGCCACAAGCTCCCCCAGTTACGACTCGAGAGATAGGCATTTGGTTCAAGTTATGTGACGCTCTATATATTTAGTGGTGATTAAGTCAACAATAAAACGATATATATGTGTAAAACACATACACGTCTACATGTGTGTGTTTCAGATATATATTTAATGTCAATATTGCTCAAAAATTCTCAATAGTACTCAACATTATTCAACAATATGTAAACAACAATCAATTAGTCAATGACTTTACTGTTGTGAGGCACTCAACAACTTTATTGTTGAGGTATTGTTGTGTACGTTCAATAACTATTGAGACATTATTGAAAGGATATTGTGTCAACAATTCCTCAACAATATGCCAACAACATTTCAACAGTCATTTTTATAAGGGTTATATTCATTAGACAAGAATAAAATTCCTAATCGATTTTATATACGCATGGCGAGAAGATACAACTCTATTTTACTTGATCCTTATTAATAAGTACAGTTTTTCAGCGCCCACCGTGAGAGCGCCCATCGCTAGCGGCGGGCGTTGACGCTGCTATCACTTGCAATGCAATGCAGCTATTGGGAGTGCGTGGAAAGGCACGCTCGTAAAGTTCACCTGTTGCAATACGTCCCCCTCACATGTTGTGTTGTTTTGCATGTCGACGTTTGTCTGAAGTAGGTGACGCGGGTAGTTTTATTGTTTCTTAACCTGTACAGTCAAAAACAGTGAGTTGCGACCGTCATATACTTGTTTACTTTAATTGTTTTCGTGCGACAGCGCTGGCCGACGGGCTTGGCGTCCGACGAAAGGACGAGCACTCTACGCAATCTACGCCCAAAGCGTTCGTCGGCCTCCAAAGAAAGTATGTTCTGTGGAGCGACGCGATTTCGTCACCCGTACGGCTGACCTTTTCCTGCATCGCTTTCCGCGCTGAAAGCTCGGAACGCCCATCAAGTCGAATGGCGGGGCATTTGAATATACAGCTCTAATGGCAGGCCTCCGAAAACAAATTTCACGCCTATGAGAACAAAATGACGTCACTGCTGTTTTTAACAGATATGACGTCAAATTATTTTTTCTTCCGCCGGAAGTGTTCCCTCCTCACACAGATGGCGCTAAGCCCCATGAACCGCCGATAAGCCGCCATGTTTTGAACGTATGGGCTTCTATGGAAGCTTCGCTACCAGTTTACATATACCTTGCGCTATATGCGCACAATAAGTGAAGTATATACTACACCGATAGCGCACGAATGGTCGAAGCTGAATGTTTCGTGAAGGTCCTCAAGAGAAAGCGAGTTAGTAGCGATAATACACACTTGCTACAAGATATTACAGTGGGCAGAACAGCTACATTTCAAGCCTTGTGCGCAGCAGGAACAAATCTAACAAAACTGAGCACACCCACGAGCGCTTTGGTAGAAAATGATCAAGTGCAGACCACACCGAGGAACCCTACTAGAAAGGTGACAAGCCGTTGCTTCAAAATATTTGTCAAATAAACAATGAAGGCCAAAACGCCATAACCTTGATTCAATTCATGAGCGGGAAGTGTGGATAGCTTCGAATACATATTTAGCCCCGCTTTTATAGCAAGCACCATATACGCTGCTCGCGCCGTTTGGACATACCTTAATCAGTTCCGAAAGCGCTTTTGCATCTTCTCTGAAACTGCTGCCAAAGCTTCGTGTCGTCCACCCAGTCACTGTCTACGATATCTCCCAAAACAGAGGTTTGCTAAGACGTACCGGCGTCATACACATCCATTTTAAACACGGAGGAAACGGAGGCAGTTGAGGAAAGCAATGGACGCGTCACCACGTGATAAAGCATGGCAGCGCCCACGGGATCGCCGCAAAAAGGGTCAATACCTAGTCATCCGAGCGCGCCTTCGCCTGTCCTCTTCACGACCCTTCGCCTCCTTTCTGGTGCCCCGCTTCGCCCTATGTCACCTAGACTCTCCTCTAGGTTCCTTTGCCGCGCGCTCTAGAGTTACTGTATATGCTCCCTACGGGGGCAGAGTTGCGCATAGGTCCGCCATTATGTTCCATCTATGCAGTGAAGCCACTCCTCGCGCGCGCAGGAGGCAAATGCCGCGCGGTGTTTCATTTGCTCTTTTTTCTCTGCTGGTCGCGGGCTACATGCGGAAATTGTTCGCAAGCGCTGAGCAAGATGGCACTTTTCAATGCAGGCTGTGCTCGAACCATTGGCGTAGCCGGAAATCTTTAGTTTGTATGTACATACAGGGTGTTTAAAATTAAGCTTTACGGAATTTTAAGAAATCGCCTGTGGCAGGCAGCGTAATTGTTATCATTGAGCTGGATTATTCGATGAGACGACATTAGTAGCACGGGAAATCGAAACACATATTGCAATTTACGAATTGTAGCCATTGAGTTAGCAATACGCATCCACTTGAAATGAATTTCCAGAATGACACGAGTTTGGAGATATGCGCCCTCAAACTCGCCGGAAAAATGCACTGTTGTTCCACTTACCTTTTACCAAAATTCTGTTTTATACATTGAAGCATAAAAGTAACTGTAATTCGTCCCACATGGGAAATATCTCGAAACTGGTGTCATCTTGGAAATTCATTTCAAGTGGATGCGTCTTGCTAACTCACCGACTACAATTCGTAAATTGCAATGTATGTGGTAAAGCATAATAAAATAAGTTCATTAGTCAATTTTTGTTCATTAGCTGAATACGTGTTTCGATTTCTCGTGCTACTAATGTCCGCCTCATCGAATAACCATGTCAATGATAACAATTATGCTACCTGCCGCAGGTGATTTCTAAAAATTCCGTAAAGGTTAATTTTGATGTGTGCGTGTATACACGTATACACGCACATATACAATCATACGCACGAACGTACGGCTCAAAAGTTCGCGTGCAAACGCGCAATACCTTGCATCAAAATGCGCTGCAATGTTTTTCAGCATGCATATGACGTTTTCTCGCCGAGGCCGGAAGGCAAGAAATGTTTTGAAGGGTGTTTCAAAAAATATTCACACACGTAAGGTGTCCAAATATGTGAGCGCATACTGGCTGCCGAAACCAGCCGATTAAGGATCATCGCCAAGACAACTATCATGCCTTCAGTTATGTCAATGGCCGTTAACAGAGTCATTTATTACTAACCGTCGTTCACAACAGGAGCACGTTTTCGAGATGTGCGGTGCAGACACATGGTTTACACGCATTTCAAATGTTCACATGTGTACATTATATGCAAAGCTTATTTTTTACGATTCATTCACGCCGCAGACTAAACAGCTGCTTCGAAGCAGCAAATGTGCAAGTAGAAAAAGATTCAAGATGCAGAAGTTTCTAGATCAAATTTATTTCGTACAAGGGAATGGATGACCAATGGCTGCTGGCAGCAGGGCAGGAGTGATGGTTCGTGGGGCCTTGGGGGGCAGAATTCAAAGCAACTGGAAAGGCAACAAGCTACTAAGAGTAACAACAGGTTATTTTTATTGCACCAATCATAAGATGGCAAACTTGCAAAGCAATTATTCACATATTGCAGACTCTAATATAACAACCCCTTTTTCTTGATCTCTTCATACTACTCAGATCAGACGAACCAGTAGTTGAAGACACTGTATCAAGTCAATGTGCACTATTCAACAGCCGTGCTTTGTCTGATACCTAGCAGAAGCCCGCGAGTCTTGTAAATATACCTAGAACAAACTAGCACTGCAGATGACAACCATGTGTATGTCTGCATGACCCTCCAGCCCAACATGAAAATCCATGTCATTAAGGTCAATTTACTATAACACAGCGCTTGTTAAACATACGGGCAGAATTTCACATTCCTCATTTCGACTAAGGCCGATCAAACAAGCAAGATATTGCGGGCGGTAAACGCTGAAGCTATCACAGTTGTCTCATAAGCGGGAGCGAGCGAGGTTTTCGTTTACTACAAAACAATGAACACTAGCACGTACATCAACCAACGTTACATGGACAATTAGAACGCCGACCAAAAAATAAAATAAATAAACAGAGGAGAGAAAAACCAGGCTGCAATCGGGAAATTGCAGCTGTTAGTCTTTCCTGTTTCGAACAGATTGTTTAGACCCACATAGTCAGAACAATAATACAAGCAACACATCGAATTGGGCGAGTTAGTGGGCTAACATGGTTAACATTCTTGGCGTATATGCGCAGCGCGACACCGACGTGTTGTTTATTCTTTGTCCCGCGTTTGTGTCGCGCGACACATATACGCCAGAAATCTTACACGTGAACAACCTCTCATGCCAGGCGTACGCATCTCAGCGTTAACAGGGGTGTTTCTCGAGATAAATGTTGCTTTACGAGTAAACAAGGCGAACTCACCTCGCATATCCTGGCCCTTTTGGGAGACGTTCGGTCTCGGTCCATGCGTAGTAACCATATCAGCCGCCGGCGCACGTCTGTCCGTCCGCACGGCACCGCGTAAAAAGGTTTGCCGCCTTCCGTGCGGTTTGTGCAGTTCGGTGTGCTGCACCCCGTCATACTGGATTACAAGTGTCATTACGATGTGTTTCGTATCACTTCACCAAGTTCCTTGACTTAATATCGTCGAATACCGTACATACCTGCAACCAATAGCCGCCGAATGAAACGCTCGCCGCAAGCTCGACGATCCGCTGATTTCAATGACGATGGCACAGACGGAAACGCGTCGAGTCGCCATCGCGCCCTTAAAGTAGGCTTCGCCGCGGTGCAGTTGAACATTTGACGTCATTTTGCGCCACGTGATGGCGCTCGGCGAATAGCGGTTCGAGCGGCGCTGGACAAGTTATGCGCAACTCTGCTCCCGTAGGGAGCATATACAGTAACTCTAGCCAGCCGCCTGCCACCCCTGGGAGCGAGCCCACCACAGCCCCAGCATCACTGGCAATGCCTGGCCCGGACCCTCGGGACCAGATCATTGCCAGCCTGCAGCTCGCCCTGAAGGCCATCGGGGAGATGCTGCCTGCCGAGAGCCCCCTCCGAGCCATCTGCCTGCAGGCAGTGGCAGTCCCGACCACAGTCAACCAGTATGGCTGATCCCTCACCAGCCACAGCTGGGAAATGCCGTCGCCGCCCGAGTGTTCTCCAATGGAACACCAACTCACTGCGGCGGCGGCATGCAGAGCTGTGCGCGCACCTCCTGCGGTGTGATTTCGACGTCCTCGCACTGCAGGAGGTGTACACTGTGGCCGAGGACCTGCGGCTGCCGGGATACACGGGCTACTCTGGCGCCACCACCTGCTCGACGCAGAGCTGCACGGACGCTCCCTGCCTGGAGGGTGCCCACAAGAAGGGGAAGCCGAGGACTGCCATCTACGTCCGCAGCAGCCTGGCCCACTCGGTGACCCCAGTCTCGGACGTCGTAGGCGGTGCCATGGAGTGCTGTGCTGTCACGGTACGCCTTGACAGACAGGACACGACCGTGGCGAGCGTCTACGTTCGTCCTGGACAACAGTGGGACCCCTCCAGCCTGGTGCGGCTTGCAGCACGCCTCGGCGGACATGCAGTCCTGTGCGGTGACTTCAACGCCCACCACACCGACTGGGGCAGCCGCAGGTGCACCCGCCGAGGCAGGGACCTCTGCAACGCCATCAGCCGAGCAGGCCTGGTGGTACTCAACAAAGGAGGACCCACGTACGTCCGCCGTGGGGTGAGCACAGCCATCGACCTCTCCCTTACCACCGAGCAGCGCTCCTATGACTGGGCTACAACTCCCGACACTTGGGGATCTGATCACTTCCCCATCTTGATCACCCCCGGGTGTGGGAGAAGGCCGAGGTCACGAACATACCACGTCACAGACTGGTCCCTGTTCAGGAAGCGCTGCAGTGAGTTGGAAGATGGCTGTGACCTCCTGAGTGCCATCATGGAGTGCGCCCAGGCAGCCACAGTCCAGTGCTCTGCTCTGCCCGATACTCCTGCCCCGGATCTGCTCCTGCTCAACCTCCGTGCGTTCAGGCGACGCTTGGAGCGCCGAGCAATCCGGACGGGCAATGCAGAGCACTGGACCGAATACAGGAGAGCGGATGCCCGCTGCAGACGACAGGCCAGGCGCAGAAGGAGCCAGAGCTGGGGGAGCCTCTGTGCGAGAACCGCTCCAAGGGCCCCCTGGCCTGGCGCCTCCTAAAGTCCCTGACCGGCAGGAAGGTCAACCGCCACCCCGTCCTCGCGGTGGCTATCTCGCTGGGCATCAGCGAGGCGGCCCTGGCGGAGTTGCTAGCGGACCACTTCGCCCCCCCGGCTGCCCTCGCTGCGGCCATCCTGCCGGTCGGACTTCCCCCTGCCAACCCGCCTACCTGCCTGCTGGAGCTGCATCCGGAGTGGGCGACCAGCCAGATCGCGGCCATCTGCCAGGACCCACTGACTCTCCACGAGCTGCAGACGGCCCTGAGGAGGGGCAAGCGTCGCAGTGCACCGGGAGCAGACGGAGTGACACTCCAGATGCTCCGCAACCTGGCCACCAGTGAACAACGACGCCTGCTCGACTGCTACAACAACATCTGGTGGTCAGGACAGGTGCCGGAGGCCTGGCGCACAGCCATCGTGGCCCCCATTCTGAAGAGCAATAAGCCGGCTAACGAGCTGTCCTCATACCGACCGGTCTCTCTCACCTCCGCTGCCTGCAAGGTGATGGAGGCCATTGCTCTGGCACGGCTCGAATGGGTGGCCCGCGCCTGCGGGTTCCTCGCGGACCAGCAGACAGGCTTCCGGCGCCGAAGGTGCACTGCGGACTCCATCGCAGACGTCGTCTCCACCCTGGAGGACGCCAGGGCCAGCGGAGACCTCGCCATGCTCCTCCTCATCGACGTCAAGGGGGCGTTCGATGGCCTCCCACATGCGGTCGTCCAGCAGGCTCTGGACCTCCTGGGCATTGGCGGCAACCTGCGGCGGTTCCTGTCATCGTTCCTGAACGACCGCACCCTCAGGGTCCGCGTGGGCCATGCAAGGAGCACTCCCCGTCCGGTCGCAGCAGGCGTACCACAAGGGTCAGTGGTGAGCCCGTTTCTCTTCAACCTCGCCCTGTCCCGGTTGCCTGCTGCACTGCCGACCGACCCTCACTACAAGGTGGAGTGCTCCATCTACGCGGATGACATCGCCCTGTGGGTGCGGGGACCGCCACAGTCAAGCCGCCACGTGTGCCTGGCCCTCCAGAGAGCCCTGGACACCACGGCCGCCTACCTGGGAAGCATCGGACTCTCGGTTTCGACGGGGAAGACGGTGGCCCTCCTCGTCCACCCGAGAGCAGCGGCACGGCGCTCAGCTCCCCGGCTGCAGCTGGAAGGCGTGCGCATCCCATGGAGTACGACTGTGTCGTACCTTGGGCTGCGCATCGACCACAGGCTAACCTGGCGACCGGCAGTCGGGGCCATGCAGACCCAGACCATCAGGGTCCGCAAGGCCGTGTCGCAGCTCCTTGCTCATGGAGAGGGCTGCTCGGTGAAGTGGGCCCTGCGGCTCTACGAGGCGGCGGCCACATCACGCCTGCGGTACGCCCTCCCGCTGGTGGCGCTGCCGCCACGCCGCCTCGAAAAGTTGGAGCTGCAGCACCGGGCGGCCATCCGACTCTGCCTGGGCGTCCCCCGCAGCTCCCAGATTGCCGCTACCCTTGCGGAGGCTGGAGCATGGCCCCTGTCGCTCCTCTTCCTGCAGCAGGGGCTGAGGCACGTCGACCGCCTCCACCATGCTCCTGATGGCAGAGGCCTGCTGCGTCGCCTCCAGTCCCGGCCTTCCTCAAGGATGGGTCAGCTGTGCCGCCTCTACGAGGAGGTGGTTGGCAACCCACCGCCGAATGCGGTAGAGCTGCCCCCACCGCAGAGGCCTCCTGTCCCCATCGCCACGGAGCTGCCCGGGATTTCGAAGAGGCGCTCACCCGCTTGCGCCCTGCAGCAGACGGCCGCCTGCCTCCTGGACGAGACCCTCGGAGACCACCTCCTGGTGTATGTCGACGGTTCGGTGGTACCGGACACCGGCTCTGCCACGGCGGCCTGCACGGCACCAGCCCTGCAGAAGAGCAGGCAGTGTCGACTGCCCAGACACGCCAGCTCGACTGCAGCGGAGGTGGCAGGCCTCCACCTGGCCGTCGACCTACTCTCTGAGGAGCTTCCTGGGGTACCAGCGGCCATCCTCTGCGACTCCAGGGCAGCCCTCCTCGGCCTGCAGAGGCCAGAAAGCGCCAGCCTTGGAGTCGCACTGCTTTCTACCCGGCTGACAGCGCTGCAGGACGCAGGCCACCCGGTGTCCCTGCACTGGATCCCCGCCCACGTAGGGATCCCGGGCAACGAGGCAGCCGACACCCTGGCGAAGGACGCCCACCACACCACTGTGCCCCTCAGTCGGGCCGTGACGGAGGGCGACTTCACAGGACTGAGGCTGCGGCGACACCTGGCGACCCACCACCCAGACAAACGGGTGGCACTGGGATGCCCCCCACGACCACTCCCCCAGCGAGGCCTGGCTCGCAGGGAGACCTCGCTCCTTCTCCGGCTCCGCATCGGCTGCAGCTGGACGGCAGCACGCAGCTACCGACTGGGACGAGCGACGTCCCCGGCCTGCAGCTCCTGCGGGGAGCCGGAGACGATCGAACATCTCCTGCTGGCCTGCCCGGCGTACCTCCAGCAGCGGGGCCCACTCCTGCAGGAGTTCCGCCGCCTGGGCCTCCCCTGTGACAAGGAGGAAGATCTCCTCTTCCCCGGCCGACACCACCTTTCTGCACTTCGAGGCGTCGTGGAGTTCCTTGACTCGTCAGGGCTCTCCGCACGCCTCTAAGGACATTTCTACAAGCGGGAAGGCCTCACGGCCTCCCACTCCACCCCGGGCCTGACCGGCCTGGCACAACACCCCTGCAGACTCTGCAGCACACCAAGGCCTTCCATCTCGGCCTGATACGTGCCGCCTATGCCTGCCGGTTTTGCTTCGCCCAGCCATGGCGTCTCCACTCTATCCCTTCTTTCGCTCCCACTTACCCCTCCCCGTTGGCGCTGAGCCGTGCTCCCTCAAGGGCTGCAGAAGATAGCGCCAACCTTTCCCTTTCCCTCAAGAACCACTTACCACCGCGCTCAGCGCGCTCCTCCGTACTTTCTCCGGCGCGCGATTCTACTCTCCACGTTGTTGTGTCTGGCGGTCCCTCGGGACAAAGGAGGCCGGCGCCGACTCAGACGCGCCAACCTGGCGCCCTTTCTCGCGGCCGAGAATTGTCACCTGGGACTGAGGGATTAGCAGTTGGTCTCCGGGCTACCTCATGCGTGGCTAGACGGCAGCGTCGCCCCTTGGTGCGGTCCCGTGAATTACCAGCGCCGCCCGAACCACGACGACGCTACGCCGACTGCTGCCTTTCGAGACAGCCACCGCCCTACCTGGTTCCGCGAACTGACCACTATGGAGAGGCGAATCTTGAAAGGGGCCCGCGTCTGGCAATCCCGGGGGAACGACATCAACGTTCGGTTCCCAAGGTGTCAACCGCTGCCTGTGTTCGGGGGCGACCTAACAAGATTGGAGGCGGAGCCCGGCGGGAAACGACGACACATCACGTGCGGGATATGGCCACCTGATCCAAGATGCTGATTGGCTAAAAGAACTACAGTGTGTTCCCTCGTCGAGTGAAAGAGGGAAACGAAAGGGATAAAACAGGGGACTTGAGTGTTGTGAGAGACGCTTCACCATGTAGAGACGCTTGAGGCTTGACCATGTAGAGCACGCTTGACGATGTAGAGCACGCTCGACCATGGAGAACGCTCGGAGATGTAAACGCTACCACATGCAAAGATGTTAGCACGTAGACGGCTCCAATATCATGGAGCCCTTCTTGTAAAATACCATGTACAGTGTATATAATGGCAGCGAATGGGATCGGCCTGCGCTGGCTACATCGGTGTGGTGAGTGCTACGTGTTTGCTTCTCTTTTCGCCAGACTCATTAGCGCAGGTGACTAAGTCGGTAATGGTAGTTTGGTGTTGTTAGTGATTTCATCTCGCAGACCAAGAATATAGTGTCTCGTGGGCTAAGTTACTAAGGGGAAGAAACACAGGGTGCACTGTAAATACGGATAAGTTTGAAATCCAGGAACTCCTCAAAAGTTGTGAGCCGATGGGCATTTTGGTTGTCCCTGCGGTAGGCAAAAGGCAACAATTGGAGCTTTTACAGAATGAGGAAGTGAGTTGGGAGAAGGCCGGAGAGGCCAGGAAAATTGTTTCATAAGAAGGAACGAAGAGAGAAATTCTGCGATCTCCTGATGGTAGCGATAAGGACGGGCTTAGTGCCTGAGTTTGCGCTTCATGTCGCCAGAACTCTCTAGTACAAGTAGGTAGTTGCTAGGAGAGTAACTGTGTGTTTTCTGGCGGGCACCATTTTGGGAAATTCACCTTCTTTAAATAGCGAATTTTAGGAAGGGTGAATTTTGAAGGCAAACAAGATCGCTATGGAGAAATTCAGAGTGCAGGACCTCCTTCTCATTTGCGAGGAGTTAGGCATTTCGGTCGACTCCGCAAAAACGAAAGAAGCGGTTCTCGACGTCATGAAGGTAGAAGAGGTGACGGTCGAGGAAGCTGATGAGGCTTGGGAGACAATTGAGGAAAGAAAGCAAAAGGCAGAGGAGTGCAGGAGGCGCGAGCTTGAAGCTGTAGAGAAGCGCGAGAGGCGCGAGCGTGAAGAAGCAGAAAGGCGCAGGCACGATGCCGAAATTCGCGAGAGGCGCGAGCAGGAGGCAGCGCAACGGCACGCTCTTAGGATGAAAGAGCTTGAACGGGAAGATCAGATGCTCAGATGGCGGACAGCGCGACGCCAGCTCCACACTTTCGAGACAGACGAGGGTATTGTTAATTTCCTCGCCGGTTTTGAACGAGTGTGTGAGAAAGAGGGTGTCAGCCGGGACTCGTGGGCCGAGCGATTAGGAGCACTTCTCCCGTTTAGCGTCGGCGCGTGTTTCATGCATTGCTTGTCCGAGGAGAAAGCGCGCGACTACGACAGGGCTAAGAGGGCTTTGTTCAGGCGCTTTGGTGTAGCATGGCAGGCCGACTTCGAAGGCCCAAAAGACAATGAAAAAGGCGAGCCTGTTGAAGATAACATTAGCACTGAGAGGACTAGTGTAGAAAGCTTTCGAAAAGGTGTGATGCAAATGGCACACACACAAAGCGAAGAGAGCGGCGGATTTCCCGCACCAGAAACGGAAGGCCCTTTAGGCCAAGTTTGTACGGCGGCGGCAATTTCGGCCAGCCTGCCAGACAAGGTTACGCATTGCTTCTCGAATTGGTCGGAGCAAATGCTGAGGGAACCGGGAAAATCCATCTCCAGCAAGGGAGTTTTCAGGGCGAAAGCACGTGAGGAGACTCAGAGACTGATAGGCTTATTCCCTATTGAGCAGCGGTCACAGGACCATGGAACGATTCCAGAGGCAGCTGTAAGCAGTGATGAGTTAGACGTGTTAGTAGCCGGAAGCGAGGTGAATGCGGTCACCGAAGAGAGCGGTGGTTTTCCCGCCCTAGAACCAGGGGCCGACTTCGAAGGCCAAGATGGCAGTGACAAAGATTGTTCAGACAGCGCTGAGAGGGCTGCGGTGCCCGTCGTTAACGGAAATAGTGACAAGCGCGAAGAAGCACTTGTTTCGCCGTTTAGCGAAGCTGTTTCGGAAGCAAGGGCCGACTACGAAGGCCAGCGAGAAGTTTGGCATGCTATCGACGGCAGTAATAGAGCTAGGCCAGTTGAAGATAGACTTGATGACGAGCTAACATGCTCAAAGATCAAATCTGGTCATGCTCTATTAGAACGGCAGTCGCACTGTGAAACCCAAAGGGGCAACGAAATTTCAAGTGCGCGTGCCGGTGCTGCAGACTCTTCGCAGCATGCCAAACAGAAAAGGCGGCGCAGGACGAGAAAGGCGAACGCGGTCGAGGCGCTTAGAGTCAAACATGCGAAGCGCCAAGGCGACATTAGTAAACGCGCTAAGATCATGATCCAGCCAGATAATGTGAAAAAGCGAAGGAGGATAAACCCCAAGCTTAGGCGTTTGCTGCGGTCAGGGACCGGCGTGACGCACGTCGCGAAAAGGAGAGTTTCGCGAAGATTCAGGCGTGGTGAACGTCGCCTAACCGCATCTCGTACAACGCATAGTAGGCAGAGGGACAAAGGGAAGCGTCCTGTAGGCTGTTACAATGGCCGATCACTCGCAGGGGAAAAGAAAGGAGTCTGCCGAGCAGATAACTGGAAAGTGCGCGCACGGGTCTGTCAATGTATCTCCCTCCCCGTACTTGGAGGCGGTTGTCCTAAAGTCACAGCTACCGGATGTGTCAGGCGAATTAGTGGCTTTTGCCTTCTTCGCGACGGCGCCTTGTGAAATCCCCGGAATGCGCGACCCCCTCGAGTGCGTTTGAAAGAAAGGGGTGCGTTTGAGGCCCGAAAACAGAGAAAACAGGAAGACGGGTAGGATTTTTTCTTCTTTTGTATTCTGTCTGCCCGAGATTGAGTTCAGTTTTGAAAGTTTGACAGGCGTAAAGAATGCCGCAGTTTTTTTGTTATGTTGTTAACCTTTCCGGCTCAGGTTAGACCCACGATTTAAAGGGGAGTGTGTACGCGGCGACAGATAAAGAATTGTATTGCAAACAGTGCTAGGGTTACAAAAAGTTTAGAAGGTCACGCGCAGGTTGCGCAAGTTGATGACCGGAGTTTTCGCGCGAGTTAGTGTCGCGTCATGTTTTGTTTGCTTTCATGAAAACGTGACAGCTGATTTTGGAAAGCGTCGGATGGTTGTTCCGGCACGCACGTGGAGAGGACCGCGCGTTAGAAACTGGTTGCGCGGATCGCCTTTAGCGATAGATTTATTTTGTCTTCAACGTCTTACAAAGGGGTATGTCATATGAATACGGCCACCTGCTCAGACGGAGCTTATAGCATTAAGGCAGCACAATTTCGAAGTGCGCAGGGGAAAATGCAGAATAAGTTAGGCCTTGTGAGCCACTTTGGGCACGGGGTAGATGGTTTGCCCATTTGTTATCTAGTATATTGGCATTATGTAATGATTATGTAGCTCTCTTGTGCTAAGTGTTACGGACTATGAATTACTGAAGGCCAGCTCTCCCTTCGCCTTCCTGATATGTGGAAGCTCTAATTCATAATTACTTAGCTTCATTACATTAACCCAGATGGTGTCTGTTTCCGAAGACACATCATCGGAAGTTTTTTTGGTACTTGTCCGGATCAACGAGCACCTTGTGTTTCAGGGTTTTCTTTAGATAGGGGGCAGTCAGATTTTTGGAATTGGTAAAGTCTGGCGATGGGAGTGGCTTGCAGTGGCGCTTGCAGCATTGTGTGTGGCTGACAAAGGTCGCTCCTTGGAGCTTGGAGCTTGTCATTTCTGCAGCCCAGTCTGAGCCCACCTATGAAGAGGCCTTTGGCGGGAAGATCATCATTCCTGGAAGCAGCGGCCCCATGGCTTTGAGCGAAGCAGGCATCAAACCGGCCGAGCTGCATGAAACAACTCGACCTCCCGATGCATCATCTGGCGGCGGGGGTGCTGTTGTGTCTGGCGGTCCCTCGGGACAAAGGAGGCCGGCGCCGACTCAGACGCGCCAACCTGGCGCCCTTTCTCGCGGCCGAGAATTGTCACCTGGGACTGAGGGATTAGCAGTTGGTCTCCGGGCTACCTCATGCGTGGCTAGACGGCAGCGTCGCCCCTTGGTGCGGTCCCGTGAATTACCAGCGCCGCCCGAACCACGACGACGCTACGCCGACTGCTGCCTTTCGAGACAGCCACCGCCCTACCTGGTTCCGCGAACTGACCACTATGGAGAGGCGAATCTTGAAAGGGGCCCGCGTCTGGCAATCCCGGGGGAACGACATCAACGTTCGGTTCCCAAGGTGTCAACCGCTGCCTGTGTTCGGGGGCGACCTAACAAGATTGGAGGCGGAGCCCGGCGGGAAACGACGACACATCACGTGCGGGATATGGCCACCTGATCCAAGATGCTGATTGGCTAAAAGAACTACAGTGTGTTCCCTCGTCGAGTGAAAGAGGGAAACGAAAGGGATAAAACAGGGGACTTGAGTGTTGTGAGAGACGCTTCACCATGTAGAGACGCTTGAGGCTTGACCATGTAGAGCACGCTTGACGATGTAGAGCACGCTCGACCATGGAGAACGCTCGGAGATGTAAACGCTACCACATGCAAAGATGTTAGCACGTAGACGGCTCCAATATCATGGAGCCCTTCTTGTAAAATACCATGTACAGTGTATATAAAACAGTTTTCTAATCTCCCTGGATAACTCCTCCTCTCGGCACCTGGCACGGAACCATACATGGAAACCTTCGTGGACACCAGGATATCGCCATTCGCAACAACGTGCAGGCGCCCTCCTCCGGCGCTCGCTTCCCGTGCGACGACACACACAATCTCGGCGATGTTTTACGCCGACACATAAAAATATCTGTCACTTGCAGAAGTCATGCACTCTTAAACGTATATAAGTCCATGCTTGTTTTAAATAATCGAGATTCATAATATTGTAATGGATGGGATGGATTTATTTGCAAGAATGATGGATGGTATTATGTCTGGTAGGAGGTCGCGATGATCTATCTTGGCAGACGTTGGTTCCGGGTGTTGGGGGACGTTGAGGTGGACTTGAAGGAACAGGAGGGTTTATTTACATTATTTACAGTGAAAATATACAAAGTAAGGAAACAGTCATACAGTGATCGACGGCCGGCAGCAAATCGGACGCTGCGGCCCGTGGCAAGAAGAGGAACCCCTTCTGCTTGATTTCTGGCTCTTTTTAACCTCTTCGGTCTATCGGAGTCTCTCGGAATTCCTCGAATTCTGTTGAGGCTCTTCGGGGTCCCGTAATTTCCGGCCAATCGTCGAGCCAGCGCAGGTGGCGTCATTTTCCTCCTCTGGTATCGACCCGTGCAAGTGCCGTCATATTCGGCCAATGGGGACGCTCCGAGGGCTCCATTGTCCGATGGTTGATTTGCACCGGCGTTGCCTCCTCGCCTGGAAGCGCTCAGCTGCAGGAGACCGGATGTTCTCGCAACGATCCTCCACAGCTGCAAAACCACTTTGCTCTCGACCAAGGCCTCCTACCTGGAACCGTGCCCGTCTCCCGTTGCACTTTTGGGAAGAGTCAAGCAGGATGAGAGACAATAGTTTGATGTGATGCGCATGAGGGGGAGGGTGTCGCCAACCTGTCTAACGGGTCCGCTAGCGTGGTTGATGCGCCTCGCGGCGCACCATAATTGGCATGCGGCCTTTTGAGATGGTGGGGAAACTTAAGTGATTCCGGGAAAGGGTCCGTATCTAACAGCTCCTCCTCACCCCGGAAGTTCGGAATGGCCGGTGAACTCAATTCGCTGGCCATGAGGAACGCTGAGGGAACATGTAGAGTACTGGTGACGAGCCTCGTGTGACGAATCTCAGGATCCCGGGTCCTGGAGAACGTACGTAAGACAAACGAAACAACATAGCGCTGCACCACGTGCAGGCGCAGGCTCTTCACCCCTGACTCGCCAGGCTATTACTCTATTAACATCAACCCTGTTTTTCCCCCAATTTCGATAAAACCGTTCCAGCCACCTTTCCATACAGCTTTCCATGTCTCCCCGAATGCCGACAAGCCCAGAATGCTATTGTCGTCGCAAAAGAATCGTGAGGAAACGGAACAACCAATGCTTCAGAACATCTTAGGCGGCCTCACTTCACGAACAGCCTGTTCATAAACTGTCACGATGGGCGACTTTTCGCACGTACTGATGACAATGAGCAGCCTCGCCAACCTAAGAATGCATAATTAAGATCGCTCGAATTTTGCGGGCACTATTCTTAATGCCTTCTTTCGTCTCAAGCAGACGTTTTCTAACGCTTAGTCAGGTTTCTTCCTTTCTTCCTCACAGGAAATATTGCAAGTGAACAACAAAATTAAAGTTGCGTAATTTACGCACTCACAAGAACCTTTACAAGAAACCGCTTCTGCTTTTAACTAATCGTACGCACGCTTAATAGAAAACTCAGAACACTGCCGCCCTCAACAGACACGAGCGACCCAGTCACAAAAGTTCTGGTTCCTTCTGTCTGCACAGGACGTGTGCTAAGTGGTATTGTACCAACGCTTCTCCATGCAAATTATGCAATACGGAAAGTCAACGCGCCTAACCCGAAAAGGTAACTTGGAAAACATTTCTAACAAAAGGGTTAACTAACACAAACGCGCGTTACAATAGGCTTTTAACAAATGACCTAGACGCTTCAGGTCGCTCACACAAAAGAAAGCCCAAACACTAATTGAATGATTATTTCGCGAAACTAACGCTTAACTTAAAACGCATCTTTCAAACTACGGAGCCTTTCAAACTATAAGAAATAAACAAAACTCGTAACTTACTTATTGAAAGAAACTCCAGTCTAAAATCGCGAAAACTATCAAATGCTCAAAAATAAACAAACAAAACAGAATGTTTGCTTCTACGGAACCGTTATTTTTGTCTATCGTTCCGACTGTTTATGACGAACTCGTTTTTTTTTGAGCCGTACACGAGGTGGTCGCGCGCTGAAAGCTATTCTAGCTAACCAGGGACAACAAAAGGTCTGACCGCCCATCAGCTCTTTAGAGACGTCACGGTCCCCCGTCAATTTGCGTCCCAGCGACACGCTTTGGCCATGACCTCGTCTGACCGCGTCGCGTCTCCTTACAAACTCCTCTCGTCCTGCCATCTTGCGCTTTCTTGGAATGCGTGCAGCACCCCGAAAAGATCGACGGAATGACTGGGACACTACTTGCCCCTTGCCCTTTTTCCGCACTGAACAGGCTTCTCTGACTTGTTTTGTCCGGTGGCCGGGACGCGGAAAACGTTGTCATGGGCGATAGCACCTTTCTTTTATTTGCGCACCGCTGATGCTGTTTGACTAGTTTGACACTACTCACTTTCTTAAGCTGTGCCAAACACTCTGCCGCATTCCGATTTTGACAACACTTCTTTCTACGGCGCCTTTTCCTAGTGCTCTTTTCTGAGCCATCTGCTCGCGCCTCGTGCTGGCCGTTACACATCTCGTCGGCCCGGATCACTACTGTCTCATCCGCACAGTCCGAGTGATTATCCATTAAATCATCTCTCTCTTTGCCTTGACTGGCGGACAGCTCGACCGATTCTGGTACAATGCAGCAGGCTTTACTCGAGCTACGCAACTCGCACTCCTGCGAACTGCGCGCTACTACACTGTCCAGCTCCCGCTGTGCATCGACACACAACACTGCGGTCTCGATCGCTGCCTCACTCGCACAGTCTGAATGATTATCTAAATCATCCCTCTCTTGGCTACCTAGACTGGCTGACAGGTTCCCTGATCCCTGAACAATGCAGTTGCCTGACCTTGAGCTACTCAGCTCGCACTCTTGCGGTCTACCCTCAACTACATCGTCCAGCCTGCACTGCGCTTCGGCACTCAGCCCTGACTCGACATGGGTATTGTGACTGTCGGGACAGCGGCACTCTGAGCCTCGTTAACCCTGTTAACAATATCTGCGACGCACACACGTGGTGTCGGTGCCAATTCATTCACAGCTGGCCTAGCTGTCACTACAGTGGTCTGTTGGCACAGCACCTCGTCGCTCTCACTACGGCCTTCAACCACCTCCGTTGCCACTAAGGCATTGCTAGCAGATTTTTTAACACGAAAGTGTTTTATGCCGGGGTCCACCAAGACTTCTATGACGTATTTCCGTCACGGAAATACGTCATAGAACATAATACAAAGAAAGAAACCAGAAGAAAAAGTTCCACAAACATGCAAAATTTGGAAATCGAACCCACGACCTCTCGGTCCGCGACGATAGATCGCCGAGCGTTTAACCCATTGCGCCACAAACGCATTTGCAGAGAGCTACACAGACGCGCCTTTTATATCTAAAGCCCCAACCAGACGTACGCGTTGGAACGCGTCCGCAGGCGCCGTGCGCCTGAGAGAGATTGTGGTTGTGAAGAGGAAGAGGCAGAAAATAGCGCCACTTCCTCCTCACAACCACAATCTCTCTCAGGCGCACGGCGCCTGCGGACGCGTTCCAACGCGTACGTCTGGTTGGGGCTTAACACTCCTCCGTGTACCCGCGCTCTTGCTCGGGGCGGTGCCGCCGCCTACGAGCAGAAAAGAGAAGTACTGCATTATGACACTAACGCGCACCGACAGTGAACGCTTCGGTGGTCTCAGCACTACGACGCCTCGATGCCAGCATTCGAAGGGACGCTGGCATCAAGAAGCACTACCAACGCCAGGTGGCGTTCACCGTACTCAGCACAGCGGAGCGTGGCCTCCGCAATTAGCTCTGAAAATGTTTCTGAAGTTGATCGCGGAGGCTGCAATTACGACGCGCTGTACGCGCTGATTTGACTCGGTGACGATTCAGTTACGTGCTTTGTCTTGCGCGTTGTATTAGTGTGTCAGTTACGTGCTTCGTCTTTCGCGTTGTGCTAGCGTGTGCAGCGTAGTGCAGCTTCCATATGCACGACGGTTGCTCATGGTCATCGACGTTGGTAGTCGTGATGGATAAGACGTATCTGTGAAGACACGTTTAACTTTCGTGTTCTATACCGATTCCTATATAAGAGGGATCAATCACATTTTTTTGTTCGCTGTTGCATTTGTTCGATCAACGCTTGAATCTCTTTGTTCAAGGCTGCCATTACTCTTTCGTGCTCTTGCTCAGGTTCACTCTCACGCTCTCGGTGCTCACGTTCCTTCTCACGTTCTTGACGCTCACGTTCTTTTTCACGTTCTTGGCGCTCACGTTCCTTCTCACGTTCTTGACGCTCACGCTGTACTACCTCCCAAGCAATCTCAATGCTTTCATCATCAAAGCCACTATCTATTATTGCATTTTCGATAGCTGGCCTTTCCATTGTTTCTTCCGCCTCAACTCCCAAATCCTCGCATACCAACAGCAAGTCTGCCCTCGTCAACCTTCTAATGAGATCCATGGTAGCTGCCCCGACTAGTGGTTAGAACTGTTTCCTTAATTTGTGCAAACTCAAAATATGCTACTAATGCCCGATTACCAGAACAATCAAAATAAACACACAATATTTGAAGTCTGGCGAATCAAAGGAAAAAAAAAAACCACGCGCTCACCCATGGATGCAGCACCACGCCATCTCGTCCATCCGTCCGCTGTTCCCAGTTCCTCGGGACTCCCTGGGTCGAAGGCTCATCATTCTTCGATGTTCCCAGTTTCTCCGGACTTTGGTCGAAGGTTCGTCGATGTCACTGTTCCAAGTTGTTCAGCTGGAATCCCTGGGTCGAAGGCTCATACTTCTTCGTTGCTCCCAGTTCCTTCGCTGTTCGCTTTCAGGACTCCTTTGGTCGAAGGCTCATTCTTCTTTGGTCGGAGGTTCATCCTTATCGCTGCCACCAGTTATTATATCTGGTAGGCGTTGGTTGCGGGTGTTGGGGGACGTTGAGGCGGACTTGGGAGGAACAGGAGGGTTTATTTACATTATTTACAGTGAAAATATACAAAGTAAGGAACAGTCATACAGTGATCGACGGCCGGCAGCAAATCGGACGCTGCGGCCCGTGGCAAGAAGAGGAACCCCTTCTCCTTGATTTCTCGGTCTTTTAACCCCTTCGGTCTCTCGGAGTCTCTCGAAATTCCTCGAATTCTGTTGAGGCTCTTCGGGGTCCCGTAATTTCCGGCCAATCGTCTAGCCAGCTCAGGTGTCGTCATTTTCCTCCCCTGGTATTGGCCCGTGCAAGGGCCGTCATATTTGGCCAATGGGGACGCTCCGAGGGCTCCATTGTCCGATGGTTGATTTGCCCCGGCGTTGCCTCCTCGCCTGGAAGCGCTCAGCTGCAGGAGAGCGGATGTTCTCGGAACGATCTTCTACAGCTGCAAAACCGCTTTGCTCTCGACCAAGGCCTCCTACCTGAAACCGTGCCCGTCTCCCGTTGTACTTTTGGGAAGAGTCAAGCAGGATGAGAGACAATAGCTTGATGTGATGCGCATGAGGGGGAGGGTGTCGCCAACCTGTCTAACGGGTCCGGTAGCGTGGTTGATGCGCCTCGGCGCACCATAATTGGCATGCGGCCTTTTGAGATGGTGGGGAAACTTAAGTGATTCCGGGAAAGGGTCCGTATCTAACAATGGTTAGCGTAGCACAAGGGACAGGACGGTCATCCAAGCCCAACAGGCAGCGGCCAGCTCCTCGCGCACACTTCTACTTCCTCTTCCTTCGGCTGCGCCGTGCAGCGTGACAATTTCTCCGGGGGCAGACGAAGCTCGCCGAGCGAGTTACACAGCAGTGTGAAAATTTCTCTGGCGGCAGACGAAGTTCTCCGAGCGAGATACATAGCCCGATGGTAGTACAGTTTGAGTGGGGCGACGTCCACGACTTGCGTGTTACGTGACCGCCGGTTGTGCGAAGTCACTCTTGCGATGACGTAGGTCACGTCACTCAGTCATTTCAGTATGACATATGGGCCAGTGTATCGAGACAGAAACTTCGTGCACAGACGCTTTTTCCACACAGGTGTCCAAAGCCAAACAAAGTCCCCAAGAGCATATGTGACGAGCACATGTCGAGCGTCATAACGAGTCTTGGTACGATCTTGAGAGGAGAGAGTCCTGAGGCGGGCCAATCGACGCGCTTCTTCGGCACGGCATAAAGTCTGGCCTAATGAGTAGTCATCATGTGGGGACCAGGGAAGGATGGTGTCGATAAAGCTTTATGGGTTGCAAGCATAGAGAAAAAAGTTGTCGCAGTTTCACCTGAAAGGCGAAGCATCAATTGCGATAGCAAACTTGTAGAGAGCTATACGGAGTAATGATATTAGCTTTATCAGCTGTATAAACTTGGACATGCAGCAGCATCGGCAACACGCAGAACTGGTGTCGACGCCATCGGCGTTTTGCCCGCGTTCGCTGAAAATGCGTGCGGCGTTGGTGACTGTTGCCGGAGCCTCTGATATAAATAGGCAGGAGGTGTTTATTATACATAAGGAAGAGACGCTTAATTCTGCAGCCCATAAGGGAGCACGGCGCAGCGTCGTAGGGGATAGGGGGGAGTAGGAGGTAAAGAAAAAATGTGGTTGATCCCTCTTATATAGGAATCGGTATAGAACACGAAAGTGAAACGTGTCTTCACAGATACGTCTCCTCCATCACGGAGACGCGTCTGTCAAGACGCGGCGGTCGGACGCATGCCACGTCGGCTCCGTCGGAAATCGATGAGTGTTGTGAAAATTTGCCCTTCATCCACCCGAAACTGGTCTCACCGTCTCCGTGAAGTTGCCAGGAACCCCTGGATACCATATTTGTCCAGGTGGGCCTTTTTTCAGCAATTTACGACTTGTTGAAACTCACGCCACGCACGAGCCTGGCTAAGCCAAACGCCGGCGGGGCGAACGCCCAGGCTCCCTAGCCATGGCGGTGGCCGCGAAGGCAGGCAATGACCCCAGCACGAGGCAGAGGATGGAACTCGAGGCCGCGGAAGCACGGCAAGACCCTATACCCGGAGAAGATGAATATCTTCAGATCATGGTTCGCCAAATGCAAGAGAAGCTCGCCAAGACGAAGCCAACGGGCTCTGCGCCAGCCGCCCAGCAACAGGCTCCCAAAACAGGATTGGCTCCCGCAGCTGGCGCTGCCTCCGATTCTCCAAGGCGAGGAGGGCAGCAAGTGCAATGGAAGCCGACACAAACACCTCGGATCCGGCCAGATGAGTTGGTTATTGTGCTCAAGCCAAGACTTAACGTGGATCTCCGTGCTGCGTTCGGTCCAGGCGGGATCGGCACCGCAGTGCAAGGCCTCACCGGTAGTACCGCGAACGCTGGCGTCTCCGTGTGGCCGGTATGGGATCAAAACATCGTTGTTGTGGGAGTGAAGACAGAAGCCCTGGCCTCGAAGCTTATCGGGGACGTCACGCTGACAATCGGGGACCGCCAAATACCGTTTCACGGACATTTAAAATCGGCTGGAGAAACCTGCAAAGGCGTCATCACCGTTGCAGACACCGAAACTTCGGAATCCCTTCGGCACAAGCTCGAATGGATCGACGGCGAAATCCTGTACGTGCGGAAATTAGGAACATCTAACGTCGCAGTGGTGACTTTCAAGGGACGTCGCGTTCCAAGATTCATTCACTACTGTTCCGAAAACGTGCCAGTGCGTTACTACAAGAAAACGGTTCCGGCATGCTACCGGTGTGGCACGCTGGGCCACAGAGCGGATGCGTGCCCCAACCCGGACGATCAGCGGTGTATTCACTGTGGTGCGAATGTGAACATCACCCCGTCAGGCCCAACGAAGCACAACTGCCAACCCAAGTGCCTCATTTGCGGCGGAAACCACTTCACTGGCTCTGCGGAATGTGTGGTAAAATTCAGGAAGGCATGGAAGCCCACTCCACCCCAGCTGAAACATGGACAACCGGGACACCACAAACAAGGGGGACCAGCACCTCCCGCGAATGGCGTAAAAAAGCCACAGAATTCCAAGCAAAGGAAGACTGGACAGCCCAAACCGAGCAATGTACAGGCCGGGCCGAGGTCGAAGCCGCCTACCTTCCAGGCTGGGGATTTCCCCCCACTGGTAAGCCCGCAGCAAAAGGTGAGCAGTTGGGCAGGGGTCGCCTCTCAGCCTCCCGCTACCACCTCCCCCTCCCCTTCCGAAATCGAAATCAGCAAACAGCTAGAAATTATGCAAAAACGAATTGCCACTCTAGAACGCGAAAACCAGGCGCTGAAAGCGATGCAGGCTCCACAACGAACGGAGCCGGAGTCTATGCAGGCCTCGGCCAGCTCGGACGAGGAACAGGAGTCTGGGTCGGACCTATCAGGTTATACAAGCGTCTCGAAAACCGAAACCGTCGTAACAAACTCGGAGCGCATAGAGACACGTCTTAGCAGGCTGGCAACAAAATTTGAGGAAGAGAACAAAATGATAATGGAACAAAACAAACTTATGGTGGAACACATTATTCCGCAACAGGTAAACCTTGCAGTCCAGGCAGCGATCCAGGACCTGAAGCAGAGTCTCGTGCCGATACTCACGGACAGCATACTTCAGACCATCCAAAATTGGCTCACTCCCCAATTGGAGGAAATCAAAGCTAGCACTAAGATGCCGGAACAACGTCGACGCAAAATTGTTCATCGTAACCCGGCAAACTCTGAATCCGAGGGCACTATGGAGCAACCCATTGCACATCAAATCGAGACTTCCATGCCTACTCAGGCTCCCACGCAGGCCCCAGTGGTGATGATGCCGCCCCCTCAACAATAAATTCATGATGGCAGGCATTTCTAAAGTTAATCATAAAAATTCCAAACAAGCGAAATTAGAGATTATCCAATGGAATTGCAGGGGCTTTAGAGATGGGAAAAAGAGGGCCACTCTCCATCTCTACCTGCAGACCCTAAATTCAATGCCGGCGGTCATAGCCTTACAAGAAACCGGACTGCAGGCGAAACTGCCTGGATACAATTCATTTCAGGGGGGTACGTCCACCTGTATTCTCGTACATAAGGAGTGTACCGCTCGTCAGATAGACCTCGATCTCTCGGAGGGGCATGAATACACGATGGTCAACATCCTACCTAATAAAAGACGAGACCCTAGCGTATACGTCCTTAATGTTTACAGTTCCCCCAAATGCAAGCGAAGCGTCTTCAACGAAATATTTTATAAAGCAGTTAGGGAAGCGGATAAGCATCCACTAGTGATCGTGGGTGACTTTAATGCCCCCAGCTACCATTGGGGCTACACTCGCGAAATCGCCAAAGGTCGCAAATTGGCAGAACTCATTTCCACGCTCCGTCTATCGCTCCTTACAGACCCGATGCAACCCACTAGAGTTGGAAATTCTGTAAACCGGGATACATGCCCGGATCTAACTTTGGATAAGATATATCTCATGCAACATGGGAAAACTTGGACGATACACTCGGTAGCGATCACTGTCTCCTCAAAATCACTATTTCCGCTAAAGTGGCCCGCACAACGTGGAGCCAAGCCAAGCTTACAAATTGGACAGCTTTTCGCTCTCATGCAATCCCCTCTGTTTTCGGAGCGGGTGGGTACACAGAATGGGCGAAACAACTCACTGCCACAAACTCGAAGTGTGTCACAATCCTACAGACCACGGAAGACATTCCTGCAGTAGACAATCACCTCCTCCATCTTTGGGAGGCCCGCAGGAGTTTAACCAAACGCTGGCGGAAAAACAAACTCAACCGCCACCTCAAACTTCGAATAGCTGAGCTGAGCATGCAAGCGGCGGAATACGCGGCGCAACTCAACGACTCAAACTGGACAGAACGATGCAATGCGGTAGCTAGGCAGATGAACTCGAAGGGCGCATGGCGCCTTTTCCGCAGTCTCATTGACCCCACGCAAACCAGAGGAGAAACACAAAAACAGCTCCGCCGGGCCTTGCAAGGCTTTCATGGAACCAATTCCCAGCTAGCCGATGCTCTTTGCGATAAATACCTATGCCGCATGCTGGACCCGGACAAGACTGCATACGAATACGCGGGCAGGGAAAACCATCAACTCGATGCTCCATTTGCCATGCATGATCTGAAAGCGGCGCTGGGCAAAATGCGCAGGGGCACCGCCCCGGGCCGAGATCATATCATTGTAACACTTCTAGCAAATCTGTCGGATGATACCTATTGGCATCTATTGGAATACATTAACGCGATCTGGGACGGCCAACCGCTTCCAATCGATTGGAAAACAGCATTAGTCACCTTCATTCCCAAACCCGGCAAGCAAATTAGTACAGACAACCTCAGGCCCATATCACTTACTTCGTGCGTAGGCAAACTCATGGAAGCCATGGTTAGAGACCGCCTCTCTCCGTACCTCGAAAGTAAGGGATACTTCGCGGATACCATGTTTGGTTTTAGGCCACATATGTCTGCACAAGACGTCCTCCTTCAACTAAATCGAGACATCATCCAACCCACCTATTCGACACACAATGACAGGGCAATTCTTGCTCTCGACCTTAAAGGTGCGTTCGATAATGTTAAACATGAGATCATTCTGACCAACTTAAGCCACACTCATTGCGGTAGGAAAACCTTTGCATATATCAGAGACTTCCTCTCAGATAGGCTGGCGATTCTCCGCATAGATGATGAGGAACATGGACCCTTTAAAATGGGTACGCGAGGGACCCCCCAAGGGGCGGTCATCTCCCCGTTACTATTTAATATAGCTATGATGAATCTCCCGCAGGTTTTGGCACAGATAGAGGGGGTACATCACGCACTATACGCCGATGATGTCACAATTTGGGCAAATCAGGGCAGTATAGGCGAAATGGAAGACCGTCTCCAGCAGGCCGCCTCCATCGTGGACGCCTACGCGACTCAATGCGGATTGCAGTGCGCTACAGCTAAATCCGAACTCCTACATATCCGAGCAAACGTAAAAGACAGAACGACCCTGGACTTGACTCTATCAGGGGGTTCCATTCGGGTGGTCTCTGAGATCCGAATCTTAGGCCTTCTCATACATAACAGAACAAAAAACGGAACTACGTTGGACAAGTTAAGCAAAGTAGGGGAACAGGTAGGACGTATGATCCGCCGAGTCTCAAACAAACGCGGGGGGTTACGAGGTAGGGACGCGCTTCGGCTCGCCCACGCCTTTGTAACCAGCAGGATTCTTTACTCAACTCCGTATTTAAGAATGACTAAACACGACGAGAACAGGGCTGATGTAATCCTCAGGAAAGTAACCAAACGCGCTTTAGACCTGCCCATCAGCACTTCCAATCAGAAACTATCTGCCTTGGGGGTCCTTAACTCTATTCAGGAACTCAGGGAGGCGCACCTCACGAATCAATACACACGGCTTATGCAGACCGCCCCGGGGCGTCGCCTGCTGGACCGCCTGTGCATTCAACACAACTGCGAACCTGAACACACGGAGCGCATCCCAGAGCTGTGGCGCACCAAACTCTGGGTGCCCCCACTCCCTCGTAATATGACGAAAGAAACACATGAAGGACGAAGACAGGCGCGTGCCAAAGCGCAAGACAGCTTGGCTCCCGTACTGGGGTTTACTATGTGGATGTAGCCGGACCTTCGCCCAGGGGATATTACACGGCGGCGGTTGTACATCAGGGAACTCAGGTGGACGGACTCTCATTTAGAGCCGCGAATATAAACCAAGCAGAGGAAGTCGCTGTCGCCTTGGCGGCTGCACACCCTCAATCCAAATGCATACTCACAGACTCTCGAAGGGCTTGTGAAAACTACTTGGCAGGGGAAATCTCTCCATTAGCCAACAAAATTCTGAGACTCTGCATCAGGGATCGGGATCCCGCACCAAAACGAATAATCTGGACTCCAGGCCATCAGGGCCTTCGAGGTAATGAAGCTGCAGACGCAGCAGCCCGCGCACTTATTCCCCGGGAACCTCCCTGTTGCCCTAAACAGACTGAATGTCCTACTCCCCTACTACGGTTCAGTGCAATTCGACATTACTTCTGCGAGCAGCGCCGGGTGTACCCCCCTCCGGCAAAAGGCCTATCCAAAACTGAAGAACGCGTCCTACGGCGCCTCCAAACTAATACGTTGCTCTGCCCAGCTATAGTAAAGCATTTCGATCCCAAAATCAATGGGCAATGCCAGCACTGTGGTAATTTGGCAGATCTGTATCACATGGTCTGGGCCTGCCAACAGAATCCCAATCTATCCCCTATTCCCCACCCAACTCGAGAGGACTGGGAGGCGACCGTGCTCAACAGCTCCGGACTAGAGAAACAACGAGCTCTGGTCCAACGGGCTCGAGTGGCGGCTTCGACCAATGACGTCCCGGACTAAGGATGACACCTAGTTTCATGGAGCTCACGGGCTTCACCCTCTCTCTTTGTTCAATAAAATTTTCACCACCACCACCTCCATCACGACTACCAACGTCGATGACCATGAGCAACCGTCGTGCATATGGAAGCTGCACTACGCTGCACACGCTAGCACAACGCGAAAGACGAAGCACGTAACTGACACACTAATACAACGCGCAAGACAAAGCACGTAACTGAATCGTCACCGAGTCAAATCAGCGCGTACAGCGCGTCGTAATTGCAGCCTCCGCGATCAACTTCAGAAACATTTTCAGAGATAATTGCGGAGGCCACGCTCCGCTGTGCTGAGTACGGTGAACGCCACCTGGCGTTGGTAGTGCTTCTTGATGCCAGCGTCCCTTCGAATGCTGGCATCGAGGCGTCGTAGTGCTGAGACCACCGAAGCGTTCACTGTCGGTGCGCGTTAGTGTCATAATGCAGTACTTCTCTTTTCTGCTCGTAGGCGGCGGCACCGCCCCGAGCAAGAGCGCGGGTACACGGAGGAGTGTTATATAAGGCGCGTCTGTGTAGCTCTCTGCAAATGCGTTTGTGGCGCAATGGGTTAAACGCTCGGCGATCTATCGTCGCGGACCGAGAGGTCGTGGGTTCGATTTCCAAATTTTGCATGTTTGTGGAACTTTTTCTTCTGGTTTCTTTCTTTGTATTATGTTCTATGACGTATTTCCGTGACGCAAATACGTCATAGAAGTCTTGGTGGACCCCGGCATAAAACACTTTCGTGTTAAAAGAGAAGAGAGATAGTTCAGGGTGCTCGTCCGCACATGGGTAGGCAGCAGAGGCGGCAGGGACCGGCAAGGGCAGGTACGCTCAGCGGTATGCTGCTATCCCACTCGCCTCCACGAACTCCACGAGGCTGTGTAGTGCGAGGAGATGGTAGCGGGATGGGAACAGCAGGTTGGTCAGTGAGTCAGCAGGAAGTCCCTGCAGTCTATAGTCTCGGGTGACCTTCGAACGTTCCTGTGCTAGGGCTGGACAGGCGCAGAGGAGGTGTTCGAGTGCCTCGGGGTCACCGCATCGTTGGCACGAGGGGGAGGCGCTGCGGCCTTTGGCATGAAGCCTGGCTGCTGTCCATATGCAGCCAGTCCGGAGTCGCAGCAGGGTGGCTCTGTCTCGCCTGGTGAGGCCAGACTCGGGGAGCAGCTTAGGTCCCTTGCCATTTGCCACCCTCGGGTCGGGGTGGATCGCCAGTAGAAGCTGCTTCAGTCGTGGCCTCGAGTAGTCTGAAGCCGCCACTGATCGAGTGAATCTGACTTCTGGGTGGTAGGCAGCTTTAGCGAGGATGTACGCCTCCTCGTTACCAGCTATGCCCACATGGGAGGGCAGCCAGTGAAAGGAGACGGACACTCCGGAGGAGGCGTGCGCCGAGAACTTCGCGGTCAAGAGGGACCCCGTCAGTCCAGCTCGATGGCAGTTGGAAAGGGACTGCAGCGCCGGTTTGCTGTCGCATAGCACAGCAACCGGCCGTGCAGGAGGGTCCTCAGCCAGGAGGTCAGCCGCCAGGTGAAGCCCCGCCAGCTCCGCCGCTGTCGAACTTGCTGGGAACGGCAGACGGCATTGCCTGCTGATGGCTCTGGTAGGGATGACGCACGCCGCTGCTGCTGACCCATCCGGCATCACAGAACCGTCGGTGAACACCTGCAGCCGACCCTCCAGTTGTTCCTGGAGTTTGCAGGATGCTGCCTGCTGCAGAGCGGTCACAGGTGTCCCACGCCTTGTAGCCCCATCGAGGGAGAGGTGGACCTCCGGTGGCCGGTGGTGTGGTGGTGGTGAGGGAACCGCCACTGGTGGGTGAGTCACCATCTGCTCGTAGAGAAGGCAGAGCCTTCCCATCCGTGAGGATGGTAGGCTGCGAAGTCGTTCTAGGAGGGCCCTGCCATCAGGTGTCCGGTGTAGCCGGTCAAGGTGTCCCAGCGCTCGCTGGAGCATTCGGAGAGAGAGAGGCCACTCGTTGGCCTCGGCGAGTGTTGCTGCTACTGGGGAATACTTGGGGAGCCCCAGAATAGCCCTCACGGCACCCCTGTGCAGTCCCTCCAGTTGGCATCTCCTGGCTGGAGACAGGTTCACCAATGTGAGGGCGTAGAGGAGAGCAGATGTTGCTGCGGCCTGGTTGAGCCGCAGAGCCCACTTTGTGGTGCATCCACGACCATGCTGCTGAAGGTTGCTGATAGCCCCCTGGACTCGGCGCACTTTGGTCATGGTCGCCTTGGCAGCTGGAATCCAAGTAAGCCGGTGGTCGATGGTGAGCCCCAGGTACCTAACGACCAGATTCCATGGTAGTGCTTTGGCACCAACCTTCAGCTGCTTGACGTACCGACGTGCCGAGGCCACCGGGTGTATCAGGAGGGCCTCCGTCATGGCAGCACAGACCCTGAGTCCAATGCCTCCTAGGTAGGAGACGACCGCATCCAGGGCCTCCTGCAGCGACCTCCTGATGGCTGGGATCGACCGCCTCGGTCCCCGTACCCAGAGTGCCACATCGTCTGCATAGATGGAGCAGCGGGCCGGGAATCGGGCGGCGGCTGGGAGTGATGCCGGCAATCCTGCCAGTGCCATGTTGAAAAGGAAGGGGCTGAGCACTGACCCTTGTGGGACACCTGCTGTGATGTCCCTGGGTTCGCTCAGCTCCCTTCCAACACGGACACGGAAGGTCCTTCCCGACAGGAATGCGGTGACAAAGCCACGGAGGCATCCGATGATGCCGAGTCCGTCCATGGCAGCCTCGACGACTGTATGAGGGAGGCCGTCAAAAGCACTCTCCACATCCAGCAGCACTAGCATGGCCACGTCCCCGCAGGCCTTGGCATCCTCGAGAGTAGAGACGACGTCCGCGATTGAGTCCGCCGTGCAGCGGTAGCACCTGAAGCCCGACTGTTGCTCTGGGAAGAATTGCAGCTGCGCCGCAATCCACTCCAATCGCGCCAGGGCCACTCTCTCCAGCACCTTGCAGGCCGCAGAGGTGAGGGAGACCGGCCTGTACGAAGACAGTGCTGTGGCAGGCTTCCGAGGCTTCAGGATCGGCGCTACCACTGCTGCTCGCCAGCTCTCTGGTATGTCTCCTGTGCTCCAGATGTCGTTGAAGAACTCCAGGAGCCGTTGACGACCGGCCTCCTCCAGATTCCGCAGCATCTGGAACGTGATGCCATCAGCTCCAGGCGTGCTCCAGCGCTTGGTCCTGCTGAGTGCTGCTTCAAGCTCATGAATCCGGATGGAATCGCTACACAGCTCCTGGATCTGTGCAGCCACCCATCCTGGATGATGGCAGGACTCAGGATATGGCATAGCAGCAGCCGGTGGTGGTGTGGCCAGCAGGGCAGGTATTCTGGCGGCAAACCGATCTGCCAAAAGCTCGGCCAGGGCAGCAGCGCTGATTCCAAGGTGCACGGCAACTGACAGCACCTGACGTGTGGCTTGTGGAACCATCAGCAGGCACTTCAGCAGGCGCCACGCACGGGGACCATCCTGGGTGCGGCTTATAGAAGAGCAGACACCCTCCCAGCTCTGGCGCCGGCGTCTCCGTGCATGGCGTCTGCAAACGGCATCCACGCGGCGGTACCTGGTCCAAAGCTCCGGCCGGGCAGTGCGCAGTGCCTGGCGCTCCGCCCGGCGCCGCTCCGCTCGCAGGGCCAGGTGCCTCAGGTCTGGAACCGGCTGGCCCATCTGTGCTGTCGTGGTGACAGTTGCAGCCCTGGCGCTGTCGACCACCAGCTGGAGGAAGTCTCCGCCGGAGGTGTCCTGATGGCAAAGTCGTCTGAAGGCCCGCCAGTCCACGATGTGGCACTCCCGACTCCTAGGTGTCTTGCCTTGGAATGGAGAGAGCAGGAGAGGCAGGTGGTCAGACCCCCAGGTGTCCGGGAGTGGTGCCCAGGAGTACCGATAGCCCTCTGTGGCCACGCTGATGTCAATGGCCGAGCGGACTGCCCGGCCAGAGCGTCGGAGGAACGTAGGTAGGCCGGTGTTCAGGATCTGCAGGCCTAGCTGCTGGAGAACGTCCTGCAGCTCCTTCCCTCGTGGGCAGCACCGTCTACTGCCCCAGGCCGTGTGATGGGCGTTGACGTCCCCGCAAAGTAGGAACTCCCTCCCCAGATGGTGGGCCAGCTGCCGCAGGCATGCAGGATCCCACGGCTGGCCCGGCCTGATGTAGACGGAGGCCACTGTGGTGTCGGTACCCTCAAGGCGCACTCTAACAGCACAGCACTCGAGGGGGCCGCTGACAAGGTCTGCCATGCTCACCTCCGCCTGAACGAGTTCCCTCTTCACGTACACAGCGCAACGAGGTGCGCCCTGCTTATGGCTGTCGTCGAGGCAAGGCACTGCATGGCAATACGCCCGTGCACAGGAGGTTCGGCTGCTGTACCCCACATAGCCAGGGAGGCGCAGTTCCTCAGCAGCTACGTACACCTCCTGCAGAGCGAGCACATCGTACTCGCTCTGCAGGAGATGTAGGGAGAGGTCCGCATGTCGCCGCCGCAGGGAGTTAGTGTTCCACTGGAGGACACTGGGGCGGCGACGACCATTCCTCACCCTATGCGGATCAGCCATGGTGGTTGGCTGTGGTCTGGGCTGCCACTGCCTGCAGGCAGATGGCTCTCAGTGGATGTTCAGCAGGCAAGCAAAGAGCCGACTGCTTGCATGGTCAGCAGGAGATTGGTCACCAGCTGGTCCACCGTAGTCTGCGCCATGGGGGCATCTGGCGGCGTCGTAGTGGAGGCCACAGCAGTCTCTGGAACCCGGCGGCGGGAGGCTCGCGGGGTTGGTGCTGGGCGCCGCGAGGGAGCGGGGGCACCCCTCACCACACCCGCGTACGATCGCGCCGGAGGTGCGAAGGCCTGCTCCACCTTGCTCTCCTCACGCACCGCGGCTCTGACCGCACGCCTGGAGAGTGCTGTGGTGGAGGAGGCCATGATGGTGGCCACACGTCGTTCCTGCTGCCACATGGGACAGGCGGGGGTGTCTGCAGTGTGTGGCCCACCGCAGTTAACACAGTGGACCGTCTGGCAAGGGGACCCTGTGGCGTGGCTCTTGCCGCAGCCAATGCAGCCCGTCGGCCACCTGCAGGCTTCCGCCACGTGACCGAAACGACCACACTGCCGGCACTGCAATGGGCGTGGCCTGGCCGGCCTTACCCTGAACCAGAGCTTGAAGAGGCTCACGTGTTCAGGGGGGACTGGTCCGGCGAAACGGATAGTGATGGTGTTGCCCTGCCTGGTTGCAGACACCACGGGGACGCTGGATTCGATGGCCCTCAGGAGGTCCTCGTCTGCAGGCTCTCCGTCCACCCCATGCAGGAAGCCGGTGCTCATCCCGCGCTCAGCCGGCAGGCGGGCAGTAACCGGGATTCCGTGGAGCTCGGTGACCGTCATCAGCTCCTCCAGGCAGGCCCGGGTGGTGGTGTCGGCGGCCACGATGTTGCGCTTGTTGTTCACCCTCACCGCAGCGACACCGGGGCTGCGCTGAAAGCGCTGCCGCGAGTACGAGGCGTGGCGCACAACGGAAGGCTCCACCGGGTGCCGAAGGACGGAAAAGCACCGTGCCGACCACCTTAGGGTTCACCGGCAGGGCAGCATTCTCCAGGGCCCTCGTGCGCCGCCGGTCAGCCTTGGAACGAACCAGTTCGAAACCATCTGAGGGTGGTTCTTGGACGCCGGGGGCAGCGTGCTGCACCGTCCTGAGGGCGACCTGGTTCACTGGTGCGTGGCATGGGTCAGCAGCAACCCGTGAGGAAGAAGCCTCTGAAGTGTTAGCAGATTTCTTCGACTTCTGCTGTTTCTTCGTCCTCTTTTCCCCTGGTTCTGCTGTGCAGAGGTGTGGCGGGGGGACCCCTTCAGGAACTGTGCCGCCTGATGTGCAGAGCCGTGCAGCTTCGAGTCGGGTGGCGTGGAATCTGCGAGCACCATCAAGACCGATCCGATCGGGTGGCGAGCGTCTGTGGTAGCAGACGACGTGGGAGGGAGCTCGCCATCGCCACTATCAGCTGGCGAAGCGCGAGCGTCCGTGGGCGTAAGCAGCGCCGGTGTTTCGGGACGAGCACCGTCCTGTGCGGGGTGCAGGAACGATGTGGTGACCGTCTGTCCCAGGAGTCGGAAGACAGCGCTGCTGTCGTCCGTCCGCTCCGAGTGAGCGACGGGTGATACGTGAGCCTCCGAGCAAGGTGGTTGCTTGCGAGGGCAGGCCGATTCGTCCTCCTCGCACTCCACTTCGCGGGGGCGTTTCCGCGAGCGCGAGGAGTCCATGTCCTCGTCGTCGTCTGAAGAGGGCAGCGGAGCGGCAGCCCTCTCAGCAAGGGCAGTGTCCTGCACCAGGGAGAGACGGCTCGCCTGGGGAGGATCCGCAACTACTGCCGGTGCCGCATTGCTGCCGAGCACAGCCACAGGCAGGGCAGGGTCCGCCGGCAGCGTAATGGTGGCTTGCTTACGCAGACACTCATCGGCAATGTGCGCAGCACGGTACTCGAGCTCTTCTCTTGCACGGAACTCTTGAAGAGTCGTCGGCTCGAGTGTCAAGAACGACGTGCTGGCGTGACGACGGTGACCCGCGCGCGGCGGGCGTCCTCCCGGTGTGGGGAAACTCATGAGGCACGGTAGAAACACAGAGCACGAAAACAGGTCACGAGAAGTGCATTCCCACTGCGGACACAAACACATGACACGCGCATACAAACACAACACACGTGGCACGTGCACAAAGCACCGCACCCGTGCGTGGAGCAGGTGTCGTCCCGATGTCTTGTCGCTCCTATCGATATAAATAGGCACTTCGTGCCGCAGCTAAACGGCGCCTCCCTTCCCTCCCCCTCCCCCACGGCCTCTCGCGTGTCGGAAGAAGGCGCGTTTGCTCTACATATATGGTGATTGTAAAGGAGAAAAGAGACGCCTACTTCTGCAGCCCTTAAGCGAGCACGGCGCAGAACGCGCGTTTGTTCTCCGCCGTGCGTTCACTCCCCGTGAAAGACTCCCCTCGCGCCCTTTCACTCGCACATACAGCGTTCGGCGCGCGGCGACGATTTCATCTCCAAGTGACGTCATACGGAACCTCACGGCGACGGCGACGCCGACGGCAGAAATCTGCTTTTGAGTGTCCATATAATTGCTATCGCAATAAAAGGCGCATAGCCGGTGACTTCGTGCTTGGCAGTATTGTAAGCGTACGTAACAAATCGTAAGATTGAATCCCAGTTTTTGTTATCGGTTGAGACATACATGGCAAGCATGTTGGTCAGCGTACGATTCGTGCGCTCAGTGAGCCCGTTTGTTTGCGGATGGTAAGGGGTCGAATGCCGGTATTGAGATCCACAAAGACGTAGTAGTTCTTCAACAACGTCCGCAGTAAACTGCCAGCCACGATCACTAATCACAATGCGTGGAGCACCATGGCGGAGAATGACGGAGTAGAACAGCAACGATAAAACGTCTGCTGCTGTAGCTGAAGCGAGTGCCGCAGTCTCAGTGTACCGGGTCAAATTGTCCACAGACACAATAATCCAGCGACGACCGGAAGTAGACTTGGGTAAGGGACCTAGCAAGTCGACACCAACTTTTTCAAATGGCACGGTCGGTGGTGGCACCCGCAGGAGGCGTCGTTGACTGCTTATGGCGTTGGCAAATGGTGCAGCTGGAAACGTACTGCTTCACCGTCTTCGAGAGCTTGGGCCAATAGAAACGCTGGCACAGTCGGTGAAGTGTCCGAGCAAAGCCAAGGTGGCCTGACGTGATGTCATCGTGCATGGCGTGAAGTATCATAGGCCTCAACGTCTGGGGAACCATGAGTAGAAGTGAAGTGCCTTCAGCAGAATGATTCTTCTTATACAATAAAGCTTCAAAAATAATGAAAGATGACCATATTGCAAAACCCAGTATCCAGTACCCAGTGCAACGCCTCATTATGGGCCCAGTGTAGCGCGCTGGATGCTGGGACGCTCGCAAGGCGCGGCATACTGGGTGCGGGGTACCGGTGCGAAATGCAGCTCTAGAGCGAGAAACACGTGGTGCCTGGCTACCTTATATATTTTTTCGAAAACAGAAAGAAACAGAGAGCGTTGTAATGAAATAAAAAAGAAAAAAAGTTAAACCGCATAAACGCGCTGGGCCCAAAACCTCCAACCTATAGATCACAATCCCAGCATCTTACCACTACGCCACGCCGATTCGTGTTTACCAATTCACATTTTGCCATGTCAACGCGCAGACACAGCTGCAGTTTTGCACAGACTTGGTAGACGTGGCACAGACATGGTAGATGCGCTATCGTCCCGCAACTAAAGCTTACGCCTCCATCAAAACGAAAATTTGTCCGTATTTGATAGTACGCCTGAAACTGCCGCACCACTGATTTGCTTTGCAATTGGTATAAAAACTCCGAAAAAAGCCTTAAATGAACCGCCGACCCGGGACGCTGTACCGGCTCTTACTGCCGATTTTGACAGCTGTTCCTTGTTCTTCACGCAAGGGTAAGGCAAACATTTCCATAGCTCGAGAATGCATTTCGATCGACACGTTTGTGTAGCCACATATCTCCGTCAGAGAAGCGGTCGATTAATGCGGCTGGCAGCCTTCGGCGATAGCACATATAGGTATGTTTATAACGCGTCATATCGGCGCTCATCGCTTGTTGTGCTGACACTATAGACACAAAAGAATGGGCTGTTTAAAAACACCGATGGGAAAGCTGTCAGAAAGAGAGTCATTTATCCTCGTTAGACTTCATGATTCCTCAGCGCAGATGGGCCCATAGAGTGTAGACGGACTCAGCGGGTACTGTAGGCCTAACCTTCGGTGGAAGTGAACGATCTCGGTGCGGGTACCTGATGAATGCGAGAATGTTTGTATTTGAGCATCAGAACCTTTTAATTAGTCTTTTTAGTACACTATAGAAAGTGGAAGCGCACGAATCGCCTCGGCTTTGTTGTCTGTGCGACAATATCAATCAGCGGCAGGCTTCCTGAGGTCTGTTCGAACGCGTCTGAACGGCTTTTGGGTTTCGTGTCGATTGCACAACACGGCGACAACTGTCAGTCATCGCTTGGGTACAAACTACTGGGAAACTAGGCGTTATCTGCGTTTGCGTAATTTCGTTCACAAATACATGCTATCCGCACAGTCAAGAGGGAAACGCACAAAGCGAAAGTGATTTTCAGTGCCGCATATATGCATGGGAAGCTCATGCACCTTTATTCCAAGCTGCAACACCGCTGACGCCAGACATTTATGACCCCAAATTATGGCGCTATTTAGGAAAGATGTCCGTTTTATGGAGAGGACATGGCCATAAAATTTATCATTCATTTAATATTCAACAGCGCCTATAATCCGGCAGTGCGGCACAAACGAAACCACCGCAGCTTCCAGTACAAGCCAGCGAACTCCAGCGACAACCAGCGTGTGTACAGCGCACACCAGTGCGCCCCAGCGTCATAGCAGTGAAACCAGCGTCTCGTCCAGTGCGATCCAGCTCTTATCCAGCGATTTCACCAGTGTCGCAGTGACCCCCAATGACTCCCAGCGTGCGCCAGCGTCCCCAGGGCCACCCAGTGTCAAAAAACGCGCTGGTTTCACACTGGAAGGCAGTGGAAGACGCTGGGTTTTGCAATAGGGGAGCCGCGTGCAGGTGACCGAGCGGCGTCAAGAATAGCTCGAATAGAAAGGTCATGCTGTTGCGCACGCTTGAAGGCGGTGGCATCAGGGAACTCGGCGGAGATGGCAAGGAGGTATTCATCTAAGTCATCGTCCGTATTTCGCGTGCTTGCTGATGGAAGGCGAGATAAACAGTCAGCATCGGTGTGACAGCGACCACTCTTGTAACTGATAGAATAGTCGTATTCTTGAAGCCGTAACGACCACCGAGCTAATCGGCTAGATGGATCGCGTAGTCCAACCAACCAGCAAAGAGAATGGTGGTCTGTCACTATCGTGAAGTGGCGGCCGTACAAGTATGGTCTAGACTTGTAGGTGGCGAAGACTACCGCGAGACATTCCAGTTCTGTTATGGTGTAATTTCGCTCAGCCTTGGTAAGAGTACGGCTTGCGTAGGCGATGACTTGTTGGCGTCCGCTGTGTATCTGTACGAGTACAGCTCCAACACCCAGACCACTAGCATCGGCGTGAAGCTCATTTGGGGCCTCTCGGTCAAAGTGGCGCAAAAGTGGAGCTGAGGTGAGCAGAAATTTTAGTTGACAGAATGCAGACTCACATTGAGTAGTCCATCTAAATGGTAAGTCTTTGTGAAGGAGTGACGTGAGTGGATGAGCTAGGCGTGCAAAGTCCTTAATGAAACGGCGAAAGTACGAACATAGTCCCAGGAAGCTGCGGAGGCCTTTCACCGTCTTCGGCTGGTTGAAGCCACGAACGGCTGCAAGCTTCTGGGGGTCTGGGCGGATACCTTCTTTGTCGACGAGGATACCCAAAACAAGCGTTTGACGTTCACCAAAGTGGCACTTTTTGGAGTTTAGTATCAGTCCAGCTCGCCGTATGCAGTCAAGCACAACTTCGAGTCGTTGATTGTGCTCGTGAAATGTCTTGCCGTAAATGACAACGTCATCCAGGTAACACATGCAGATTTCCCATCGAAGTCCCCGCAGGATGGTGTCCATGAATCGCTCGAATGTCGCCGGAGCATTACTCAAACCGAAAGGCATTACGTTAAACTCGAAGAGTCCGTGCGGCGTTACGGATGCAGTCTTCTCCTTGTCTAGCGGGTGTATCGGTATTTGCCAGTAGCCTGAGCGCAGATCGACAGAGGAGAAGCACGAGGCAGAATGTAAACAGTCAATGGCGTCATCTATGCGTGGCAGAGGATACGCATCCTCCTTCTTACTGAGTTTAGGCGTCTGTAGTCTACGCACAATTGCCACGAATCGTCTTTCTTCTTGACCAATATGACTGGAGCCGCCCAGGGACTATTGAACTCCTGGATGACGCCTTTCTGTAGCATGCCTGTAACTTGCTCGGCGATCACTTTGCGCTGTGCAGGCGAGGTGCGGTACGGTTTCTGTCGTATTGGCGACGCTGTTCCAGTATTTATACGGTGGTGCATGCGGGAGTGCGGTGGTGACTGCAACCGCTCTTGAGCAAAGTCAAACACTGACGCATAGCGGGCAAGGAGCTCTTGGAGCGCTTGTTGGTGGGATGAGGGGAGCGATTTATTATTTATGCTCCTAAATTTTGAAAAAAAAAGGTCACTGAGTGGCGGGCTTGCGTCCATAGAAATAGCAACCGCACGAATGCTCGCAACACTGTCTTCTTCAAAGCGTGCTACTTGAGTCCGGCAGGCAAAACAACTGACTCGGAGGACACATTCACCGTCCAAACGTGAGCACAACAGAGTGAGCGAGGGACAAGTACATTCTTCTTTAGAGTGTTGACGTATTCAGCTTCAATTAATCCACAGCAGGAACCAGTACGGACGCGCGACGAGGTCAGAGGGATGAACATTGCCGTCTGCGCAGGCAAAAGTACATCTGTGGGCACGGAGAATACTTCTTGACGATCAGATGGAATGTCGTCTAGCGCGGGTGGTCTGGTATCGCTGCTGAGTGAAATTTCACCAGCCCTGCAGTCTAATGTTGCTCCACACTTCCGTAAAAAGTCAATACCAAGAATTATGTCATGCGTGGCGCGTGCTCATACAATAAATTTGTTTCGAAATGCCTTTCAACCAACGGTTACCACGACGGAACGTGCTCCCAAGGAAGTAACAGTTCACCGCCAACTCCGCGAAGCGTGGTATTTTCATCCCAAGCAAACATCACTTTCGGTCCGAGGCGATTCTAGAACGCAAGACACATCACAGACACAGAAGCACCAGTATCTACTAAAGCCACAGTATTAACACCATCGACACAAACACAAACTTTGTTTTTTACCATGACAACAGACGGAGGCATTCGAAAAAGTGACCGCGACCTCACCTCCATCGGTCGCACCACCTAGTTTCCCAGCTGGGCGGCGTAGGCGAGCGACAATGTGGAGATGGCGATGGACGTGTCCGAGTTGGCGGCGGAGTCAGGCTGCGGTCGGAGACGAGGAGTCATTTCTTGGCATGTACGTGTAGTCTTGATGTGGCTGGCGGAAAGGGACAAATGGTTGCCAGGATGTAGCTTCTTGCATGCGAGGCGGATATGCGCGATCTCGCGGAGAACGCTGTCGGTGACGGCGGCAATACCTCGCGATGTGTGCCTGAGCCCCGCAGCTGTAGCACACAGGTGGGCTGCAATTTTCATTGATGTTGGATACAAACCTCCAAGACGCATTGTAGACGGGAGACGACCCACGTCGAGGTTGTCTGTCATGTCGACGTTCAAACTCGTAGCTTGTGGCTGGATGACGGTGCCCTGGGCATGGGCGTTGTCGGTCACCGCAGAGGGCGGTCACCGCAGGCAGGTCGCGGCCAGGCCGCCGGCACCTCCAAGATGCGCTCATCAACGGAGCATTGGTGGTACACGTGGTTGGCATGTGGGCCTTGAAAATGAGCCAGTTCATCTCCAGTAACTTGCCGTACCAAAGCAGCCAGGTCGTTAGATGCAGATACGTCCACACTTGCTATGCTGGTCACGTTCTCCAGCCGACCAAACTTCGGAAGAATGCGGCGTGTCTTCAGAGCCTCGAACGTACGACAGTGACGCCTTAAGTCGGATGGGGTAAAGAGGTCTTCCTTAGGGATAAAAAAATTGTACACATCTTCAGCAATTCCTTTCAGTAGGTGTTCGACCTTGTCTTCGTCCGACATGTTTGCGTTCACAATTCCACAAAGCTTCAGGATTTCTTCAATATAGGTGGTACACGTCTCTCCCGGTAACTGCGCTCGTCCTGAAAGGGTCTGCTCAGCGTTTTTCTTTTTCGAAAGCCAATCGCCAAAGCATTTCTTTATCTCTTCGACGAAGCTGCCCCAAGTCGTGAGCGAGCCCTCATTATTGTCGAACCACATGAGGGCAGTTCCCGCAAGGAAAAAGACAACGTTAGAGAGCTGTGCAGCCGTGCTCCATTCCTTGTGGCGGCTCACCCTCTCGTATTGTCTCAACCAGTCCTCGACGTCGTCATTAGCTTTGCCTGAGAATGTGGGTGCTTCTCGATGAGGTGTGCAGTAACCGGCTTGCCTCGGGCGAAAGCTTTCTGCGGCGATTTCTTCGCGAACGTCGCCTCCGTCTGAATCACTAATGTCGACGTCTCCCGGTGGTAGCCCCGCCAACCGTTTCCTGCGTCGAAGGGTAGTAGAGCTCGGTCGTCCGGTGTGATGTACCCAGCACCTTCCAGCAAATTGTAACGGATGGGATGGATTTATTTACAAGAATGATGGATGGTTAGCGTAGCACAAGGGACTGGACGGTCATCCAAGCCCAACAGGCAGCAGCCAGCTCGTCGCGCACACTTCTACTTCCTCTTCCTTCGGCTGTGCCGTGCAGCGTGGCAATATGAATGAGTTCTCTGGTCTGGTGTACAGTCAACGGTTAAATTTCACAGACTACCTACGAGACCTGAGATAACGGTTTGTCAAAGTGCAGTCTGGAATTCTGCTGCACACCCGATGATAGTATTTGCAAACAAGATAGTGTTGTATGGCTTTATTGACTAGAAGTGCAAACTGCGGAGTACGTCAACAATTTATCAGATCACGTGGCATCGGGTCTTTATGCAGCATTTAATAAGTGGATTTGAATAGTGCGTAGTGTTTATTGCTCTAGAGTGTCCAGCCTTGTTTCCAAACAAAATGCATGAATAATATTACTTTATTCGAATAACATTGTAAGTCTACCATTGTATATGGCCAACTTTATTTTCTCTCCGTCTTAAGCGGTATAACAGTGGAAACGCAACATTGCGCCTTCTTTCTAAACGCCGAACAAAAGAACGAGTCTTGTTGCCACATAATATAGGAAGTGGCTGATCCCTCCTAATTTTTCGTACAACAAGTTCTGTTGGTAGGGCACGTGCCGTTATATATAGGTCGTCTTCCACCGCATTTTGGATTCTGTTTGCACGCGCCATTATAGTCTCGGCAGGTGTATCTATGGCTTCCTGAAGAAGAAAAAAATCGGTTGCATAAATATTTAATTCAAGCTTCAATTCAATGTTCAATTCGTTCTGCCAAAAGTATTTTCCAGCTTGCTCTCTTCAATACAGTGAAATTTTACAAGCAGTTACATGTTTGCTGCTGTGATTATTTCGTGTATACAAAAGTGCGTAGACAATGCGTTATTAAAACCGCAGCGAAAAGCTCACTCACAATAGTTGCAAAAGGTTCACGTAAATATACGACTGTTCGTAGTACACGTATTGCTGCACGAAGGTGAAATACCTCGTACATCTCAAATTAATGTTGACTGGACATATCTGACGCTAATTTAGCGCAACAGGGGCGTAATTGAACTTATTATTGTTATTTTTCTCTTCTTAACTTCTCAGCTACTCAAATAGCCGCCGCGGTAGCTCATGGCCCGCCTAGGGCGCTTCGCTGCTAACCTCAATCCCGGCCACTGCGGTCGCATTTAAATGAGGGCGAAATGTATACACATTCGGGTACTTAGATTTAGGGGCATGTTAAAAAAATAAAAAGAAAATCATGAGCCATTCCACTCTGTGGAGGTGGATGACCAGCGAAGCTGTTCGGCACACGACGCAGAGCACAGGACTTGCGTCGTCTTGCATGGTGGTCCGCTTGCGGCTGGCCTCTCGGGGACGATCTTCATGGGTGTTTTCCGCCCGCCGCCACCTACTGCATTCTCGCATCTGTTCTCACCGTCGCTCCTCGTATGCGCGTTGCTCCTCGGGTGGGCGCACTATACGCGGCCTCCCCATTACGACACGAGAAGAGGAGTGAAATTCAAATGGAAAACGGCAGCTTGTCTTGCCGACAACGCTCGATGGTGCCGCCGCTACAGGTGAGCGGAAGGAAACAAGGCACTAACGAGCTTGGAACGACGATCAAGAAAGGTGATCTGGACGTAGATATGGCTGACTCGGGCCGCAGAGCGGTAAATCTTTGAGAAAACTTTATTATCTACCAGACAGTCTACCAATCTTGAAAACGGTGCCTATTGATAACTAATTTACTCAAAATGCATATCCTAGTGACGAGACCTATAAGCTTTCGCTTAGAATGTAGCGATTTTACATCAAATTAGGGACCTGAGTTTTTGCTTACGGAGTTGACAAATCCATGGAACGCTAGCCGTAAACAGTTTCGCTGTAAAAAAAGAAAAAAAACAGGATCTAAAAATTATTCTTCAGTCTCCCGCTATGGCGTATCTCATAATCAGGTCGTGAGTTTGGCGTGTAAAACCCCAGACAATATTTTATTGCGATAGCAATTATATAGACACTCCAAAGAAGATTTCTGCCGTCGGCGTCGCCGTCGCCGTCGCCGTCGCTGTGAGGTTCCGTATGACGTCAATGGAGATGAAATCGCCGCCGCGCGCCGCCGAACGCTGTATGTGCGAGTGAAAGGGCGCGAGGTACGCGCGCTTTCACGGGGAGTGAACGCACGGCGGAGAACAAACGTGCGTTCTGTGCCGTGCTCCCTTAAGGGCTGCAGAAGTAGGCGTCTCTTTCCTCCTTTACAATCACCATATATGTAGAGCAAACGCGCCTTCTTCTGACGCACGAAAGGCCGTGGGGGGGGAGGGGGAGGGAAGGGAGGCGACGTTTAGCTGTGGCACCAAGTGCATATTTATATCAGAGGCTCCGGCAACACTCACCAACGCCGCACGCATTTTGTGCGAACGCGGGCAAAGCGCCGACGGCGTCGACAATAGTTCTGCGTGCTGCCGGTGCTGCTGCATGTCCAAGTTTATACAGCTGATAAAGCTACTATCATTACTCCGTATATCTCTCTACAAATTTGCTATCGCAATTGATGCTTCGCCTTTCAGGTGAAACGTCGTCAACTTTTTATTGCGATAGCAATTATATGGACACTCCAAAGCAGATTTCTGCCGTCGCCGTCGCCGTTGCCGTGAGGTTCCGTATGACGTCAATGGAGATAAAATCGTCGCCGCGCGCCGCCGAACGCTGTATGTGCGAGTGAAAGGGCGCGAGGGACGCGCTCTTTCACGGGGAGTGAACCCACGGCGGAAAACAAACGCGCGTTCTGCGCCGTGCTTCCTTAAGGGCTGCAGAAGTAGGCGTCTCTTTCCACCGTGTAATTCCGACAATAGGAGGACAAGCGCATTAGAATATGAGAGCAAACGCGCCTTCTTCCGACGCGCTAAAGGCGGTGGGGGAGGGGGGGAGGGGGAGGGAAGGGAGGTGACTTTTAGCTTCGGCACAAAGTGCCTATTTATATCAGAGACTCCGGCACCAGTCAGCAACGCCGCACGCATTTTGTGCGAATGCGGGCAAAACGCCGACGGCGTCGACATTAGTTCTGCGTGTTGCCGGTGCTGCTGCATGTCCAAGTTTATACAGCTGATAAAGCTACTATCATTTACTCCGTATAGCTCTCTACAAATGTGCTATCGCAATTGATGCTTCGCCTTTCAGGTGAAACTGCGACCACTTTTTTAAATCAACTGCTGAGCGGATGTATGCACTGCGGATGTATGCAAATAATTCGTAATGTATAATGTGGTGCATCCTGGGTTCCGCTATATCCTCCAAAGATCCATTATACAATACGTTGCAAAGTATGCATTTTTATTCAGTCGGATATGATTAAGCAAAATATTTATTGTGAGTATGAATTATGGTGCATTTGTAATTATGTAGCAGTGGTTTACTTATATTCTTCTCATTCGTTTTCTAGAAATTTGACACTAAATCGACCTTGACCTCCGCGTCGTCGCAGACGGCCGAAAGCAACCTTGAGGAGCGTTTCAAAGTCGCTGAGATTACGTGAAAATAGCGCACGTGGCAGCAACATGCCAATGTATTACACATAGTTCTATCTTCATCTCTGCGTTTAGGCAATAAAGTGCAAATGTTACCTTAGAAAATATGAGGAGATGATGGAGGTAGCTATTTTTTATTGCGATAGCAATTATATGGACACTCCAAAGCAGATTTCTGCCGTCGCCGTCGCCGTCGCCGTGAGGTTCCGTATGACGTCAATGGAGATGAAATTGTTGCCGCGCGCCGTCGAACGCTGTATGTGCGAGTGAAAGGGCGCGAGGGACGCGCGCTTTCACGGGGAGTGAACGCACGGCGGAGAACCAACCCCCAGGCATCGCCTGTTGTCTGCTCCGGTGCTCTGCGCCAACGCGATCCTCCTGTCTTCAGCGGCACCGACGATCATGACGTCGAGGATTGGCTCTCCTCATACGCCCGAGTGAGTGCGCAAAACAAATGAGATGACAAAAATAAACTGACTAACGTCATCTTCTATCTTTCTGGAGTCGCTCATCTCTGGTTCCGGAATCATGAATCCGACCTTTCCACCTGGACAGCATTTAGTAATTGTTTCAAAGAAGTCTTCGGTCGCCTTGCTGTGCAAAAGCTTCGTGCGGAACAACACTTGCATGGTCGCGCTCAGCAAAAGGGTGAAAACTTCACCAGTTACATTGAAGGTGTCGTTGACCTTTGTCGGTGCATTAACCCCAGTATGCCAGAAAGTGAAAAATAAAGAATGTCATGAACGGCATCGAAGATGATGCCTTCCAGATGCTCTTGGCGAAGAATCGTCGAACGGTTGACGAGGTGATGACGCTGTGCCAGAGCAACGACGAGCTCCGCAAACAACGCCTCACTACACGCCGAGCTTGCCACGCCGGACGACACGGTTTCGGCCCTAACCGACAGTTTCAATGCTGCTCCCGCCCACTCCGTGTTGGGCTGCTGAGCGCGAGGTTGCGGGATCGAATCCCGGCCACGGCGGCCGCATTTCGATGGGGGTGAAATGCGAAAACACCCGTGTACTTAGATTTAGGTGCAAGTTATAGAACCCCAGGTGGTACAAATTTCCGGAGTCCCCCACTACGGCGTGCCTCATAATCATTTCGCAGTTTTGGCACGTAAAACCCCATAATTTCATTTTTTCCGCCCACTCCTCGTTCCTCGACCAAGTCAAACAATTCGTTCTAGAGGAAGTCGTGCGTCAACGGTCACTTTTGCCTGCTACCCGGTCGTCTGTGTCCTCCGTGTCTCCGGAACTACATCGGGTCATACACGAACAAGTCAGCGACGCACTACCTCTCGCTCATCAGCCACGTCCAGCGCGGGCTCTGCTCACGTACGCTACCGTCGTCGCCAGTCCAAGACCTCCGCCTGCAGTTTCGCACTACACACCCACAAGCGGCTTCTACGCGTCGCCTTCTGCAGCTGCATACTACATGCCCAGAAACTTCTGCGCGCCTCCGCAGCCCCTACGCCCGGCTCAGCACTGTGCACCCCAGCTTGGGCCCCCTGTTCACAATCCGTGGCGTACCCAAGACAATCGGCCCATCTGCTACGTGTGAAGGCCCTCGCATTCCCAGAGGATGTGTCTTTGGTTTGCTATGGCATTTTGCATATTGCATATTGGGTCAACCTCCCCATCTGTGAAGATCGCTAAGCGATGAGGAGTGATAAGGCTGTTAGTTTGAATTCGGCGGAGGATAGTGGCCTGCGCTTTCGTAAGGTTGCTGTGTGGTACTGGGTATAATCTCCTGTTCTCTTTATATAGGTTGGTAAGTTCGTTGTAGGAAGTTACTACCTCGCCCATCAGGGGGTCCGGTTCCAAGGAGAGCGCGACACGGTTTGTTAACCCTCGGGCCACTTTATGCGCTTCCTCGTTGCCGGGATTTCCCGAGTGAGCGGGGACCCAGACAAGATTGATTTTTGTTCTCTCTTCCTGATTGAAGTTTCTCAAGATTTTGGCTGTAATTAGTCCCACACTGCCCCTCATAAAGCTGAGAATAGCGCTCTTAGAGTCACTAAGGACAGTATGGGTAGTTGGGATCATGATGGCCAGCGCTATGGCCACTTCTTCGGCCTCTTTGATTGATGCGGCTCTAGTTGAGTCCACATTTACGATTCTAGATTTTCCGTCCACGGCACTCAGGGTGTATGTGTTGTGTCCCTTGTTGGCGGCATCGACAAAGAGCGCGGTTTGGTCTTTCTCATGCTTTTCGCATAGTTTGCCTGCCCTGGCTTTTCTCCTGGCGTCGTGCCAGCCTGCCAGGGTGTTTTTGGGTATTGCCTTGATTATTAGGTAATGTCTCATTGTGGGAGATAGTGGTGCTCTGCCTCCTGTGGTGTATATGGGTTTAATGTTCAGTCTACTCAGGATGTGTAACCCTGTCATCGTGTCTGATAGCCGTGTAATGTGTACTGCTTTGTGTGCTTCGATCAGCTGCTCTAGGGTGTTGTGCATTCCAAGTTGTAGGAACTTCTGGGTGCTGGTATAAACAGGCAAACCTAGTGCCCATTTGTACGCTTGTATAATTATAGCTTCTATTTTATCTTTGTCTTATTTCCTGAGATGATAATAGGGGAAGGAGTAGACTATGCGGCTGATTAGGAATGCCTCAATTAACCTATACAAATCCATTTCCTTCATTCCTCTGTGCCTGTTGGCCACTCGCCTGAGCAGTTCACAAATTTGTTTGGCGGTGTTCTGCGGTTTTGTGAGGGCCGCGGTATTCTGCGTGTTGTGTTGAATTAGCATGCCCAGCACTCTAATGGTCAGAACCGGAGGAACCGGGCCGCTTTCCAAGACAATTTTGATCTGTGCTTGTTGTTGGGTGTCAGTGTCTGGCGTCTTTTATTGCGATAGCAATTATATGGACACTCCAAAGCAGATTTCTGCCGTCGGCGTCACCGTCGTCGTCGCCGTCGCCGTCGCCGTGAGGTTCCGTATGACGTCAATGGAGATGAAATCGTCGCCGCGCGCCGAACGCTGTATGTGCGAGTGAAAGGGAACGAGGGACGCGCCCTTTCACGGGGAGTGAACGCACGGCGGAGAACAAACACGCGTTCTGCGCCGTGCTCCCTTAAGGGCTGCATATGGAGGAGTCGCTGTCCTCCTCTACAATCACCCTATATGTAGAACAAACGCGCCTTCTTCCGACGCGCGAAAGGCCGTTGGGGGGGGGGGGGGGAGGGAAGGGAGGCGAAGTTGAGCTGCGGCACCAAGTGCCGATTTATATCAGAGGCTCCGGCAACAGTCACGAACGCCGCACGCATTTTGTGCGAACGCGGGCAAAACGCCGACGGCGTCGACAATAGTTCTGCGTGTTGCCGGTGCTGCTGCATGTCCAAGTTTATACAGCTGATAAAGCTACTATCAATACTCCGTATAGCCCTCTACAAATTTGCTATCGCAATTGATGCTTCACCTTTAAGGTGAAACGCGACAACTTTTTTGGCTTTATTTCTAATGATTAGCAGTTCGGATTTCGTGGGGGAGCATGTTAGCCCGTTGTGTCTGACATAATCTTGCACAGACAGACGGTCCCCGAAATGTGAGCGAGGTGCCCTTAGAATGTTATTGGCCTCATTAAAAGATCGTTTAAAATTTCCGCGGTGCTTTGTGCGATCGAACCGGTGCCACGAAGGCCTTCGCGGTCGCACCAATAGATGGCGCAGCGTATGGCGAAGAAAGAAATTAGAAGGCAAAATCTGCAGGATAACACAAAGGGCAGTGCCTTGCTATTTGAGGCTCGAGCCGATTGCCTAAGGACCAAAACATACCGGAGCAAATATTCGGAACTAGATGAGGCATGTGTATGTTGCAGTAAAGATCCAGAGACCCCTCGGCGCATCCTAATGGGATGCGACGGGATTCACGCAGCGAGAACCGTAGGTAACGTACAACTTCCAGAAGCGCTTGGGTTTCAAGTGGAAGCAAACACCAACAGATCAGCCGTAGAGATAAGCACGAGACGATTAGAGTACTGGTGAAAAAATTTGCGAAAAAGATTCATACGACCTGGTCTCTTCAAATCATAAGTAGCGGTACACGGTAAATTTTGAAAACAAAAACGCAAGAGATTATTTACAGGTATACGAAAATACTAGATAAAGAACATATATCGTATACCTGAATAAATCAAGTAGGCTAGGTGACTATTTGTCGCCGCCCCGTTTCAAAGAGGATGCCAATAAATCATCATCATAATCACGAAGCTCGACAGAGGAGCCCAGCTGCCTCCACATTTCGGAATTGGTAATATGGTGTCCTATGTTGTTATTAATATAAGGTAGGTTCTACTACGTCTAATTATCGGCGGCACCGCACTAATACTTGCTGCAGAAAAATTAACGCGCCTCTAACAGCAGGGACTCTAGTGCTTCGTGTGGTGCCCATGGTGGGCACATGCACTTATTGTGCGCAGGCTGCATGTAGTGGGCACAACTAAGAGTACTTTGATTTGCGAAGAAACACTCGGAGCAGATACCACATTTGTATTTCAGAGGCGCTTTCTTCAATAATATAATATACATAACTGCAACAATAACAGCGACAATTCAAACTTTCAATATGTACTAGCTTTCGTGAACCAGAGAATAATTTTTTAAATTAGAAGCGCCGTGCCTTCAGGAGTAAATGACATTCCTCGTGGGCTGTGATAGGCACCAACTTTTGTGGCCGAGTGAATATGTAGGAAATAAATTTTAGTGGCAACAATGCGAAAACAAAGCAAACCATTCACATCATACCTCTATTATCTGGGGCCGCTGTGCCCACATTTCTTTCTTCAACAAATGCGATTGGTTGGTGGTCCTTCTTGGTTTGTAATTTATTCACTCCCTGTTCATAGCGATGTCCCAATGGACTCTCTGAAAGTTGAAAAGATGTCTCATTCTTAGAAACCTTATCTGTTAATGTGAGATGCCTGTAACATGGTTGCTAGATGCTGGAACCCTCTGCAGGTAGTCGTTGCATCACTGACAATATGCAAAAGATAAGAATTATAATAGTCGACAGGGGAATGTTGCGCTAGTTGGAGAGGATGCACATTTTAAATGAGTGCGAGAAAACGACAGCAACACTCTTTTTCAAAAGAACCGGCAATTGGCAAACTGGCTCTGTTTAAATCTCGCAGCACAATATAACGAGTGTATTTGCAAGCCTTGCTTTAATCTGACTAGAATCGCCACCAAGCACCAAGATAAAAAAATTGCGCAGATCCGACGCACTGTCGGAATATATGTTATGCGAAGCATTTGCCAGGCACCCGGGTATCCAGCATTCTTTGGGGTTCCCCAAAACTATACCACGTGGACTAACGTGTTTCTGTAATTTGAGTAGTTGTGTGGTTGGGTCGCGAGCGTGCGTGTATGTGACGACATCAACATGATGACAACCAGGTTGTAGACGAAGGTATGATGGCAACGGCATACTATTTGCGCCGGCCGTTCGAAGCAAGCCTACGACATGGCGATTGTTAGGGTTTACACAGGTAGTGGACGAGCAAGCGGGAGAAACACGAATGGTGACGTCGTCAGCGATTATGTGTTATACAACCCTACATATCTACGGCTATTTTCTGTGATGAGTGGTGAACGTTGGCATTTGTACTTCGACGAAGAAATTTTAAAGTTTCATTGACTTGGGACATCGGGAAGTCTGTACAACGTCGCACAGTTTTTACGTAGCGTATGCGGCTACAAGACATTTACCGCGCAAACCACCAAACCCTGGCCGTCCAGAGTGCCCGCGATCGGGCCGTCAAGCTCGGCTTGCCGGTCCCTACGTGGGACTAGCCGGGTGGCGCGGGGTGTCCCCTGCGTCTTCTCTGGACCTCAATAAAGTTATTTCACTCACTCACTCACCGCGCAAATTGGGCCAGTCCCGGAGATAGTGCAGTCGAACACGACGCCTCAAAGCGCGAGCTGTCTTAAGGAATTAATAGGACAAAGTTGCACGCACAATTGGAGGACGCTTAAGCTTCGCCCGCGATAGCACTCAAAAACTCTTGCTGCTTAGCAGCTTTTTTGTCGTATATTCAAATTACAATCCGACGCTATCATGTCCGGAGGTTGTAGTTAAATCGTACTTTACGATTTTTCTGATAGATTTTACTTTGAGAAATTGAATTCTTGTTCACTAACCCGATGCGCCACGCGCAGGGCCTGTGTGGTCTGGGTTGTTCGGGATGAATTTCTCCACCACGGATGACACGGACGCCGCTGCTTAGGCCGAAGCCGACACTGACGCCGACACTGACGCCGACGTCCGATTTTGCGCGATCCGGGGCGCTTAACGCTATCACGTTAAAAAGCTGGCTGGCTTAGGAACGAGAGAAGCTACAGCCAGGCAACATGGCCGCTCACACCCAGGCCCAAGCACTTGTCAATCGGGCTGAGAGCGACCCGCCTTCGTCTCGCAGTGCCAGAGGTCGACTCCTCAGCTACAATGACCTCACCCTGTTTTACAGAAATTCCCGCCTAATCTACCCCCCGCCGCATAAATCTCTTCCCAGAAGTGACCAGGACTTTTGGCGCAGACTTCAAACGGCCACAGTTACGACCCCTTTCCTTCTGTCCATTATTACTCACGGTGAAACCTCTCCTCATTGCCGCTTGTGTCCTAGCACCAGAGCCGATTTTGACCACATCTTCTAAATTGCCTCAACAAGCTCAAGCCCCAGTGGCGAAGGCTAGAACACCAGGAGCGATGGGAGGCTGCTCTGCGCAGCTCGCAACCGGAGCTACAGCTGCGGACAGTGGGCTGGGCCAGAGGGGTCGCCGAAGCACAATTGTACCCGGCCATATATATAGAGCGGCCCGAGGGCCCATCGTCGTCCTGCTTCCTTTTTATCCCCCCCCCCCCCTCTCATGATTCTCTCGTGATTCAATAAAGTTTACCCACCCACCAGCATGCCTGGCATTATGGGCGCAATAAAAAGAATTAAGGCAGTAACTCCCCAAGGGAAAATTCTCATACTGTGCGTATCATTATTTGCAATCATTACTTATCAAGTCTACACTGCACCCTTGAAACCAAATCTGCCGTACTTTAAGAGATAAGCAACTGCAAAGAATACCACGCACACTGTGACGATATGCCTAGTAAACTCACTTTTACTCAAATATTGCGGGGAAGTGGATTGGCGTTGCAGTTACTTTTGTGCTTCACTGCATTAAACGACTTTTTGCTAAGAAAGTAATTGGAACGCCAGTGCTATGCTCCCCAAAGTTCGGGAATTATTATCTCGAAACTGATGTCACCCTGAGAATTCGTTTCAAGTGGATCCGCCTTGCGAACTCCAAGGCTAGAGTTTGTAAATTGCAATATATAGTTAATTAGTTAAAAACGTAATTAGTGAAGTTTTCGTAATCAATCGATTATGCACTTAAACATTTTGACCAAGTAATGTCCGCCTCTTTGAGTAGACCAGCTCATGAACTAGAATTGTGCTTTCTGCCACAGGCAACTTTAAAAAAATTGAAATGTTCGTTGAAACATCCTATATATTTCGCGGAGCGTCGGAAAGATTGAGGAAGCAGCTATATATATATATATATATATATATATATATATATATATATAAAACTGCCGCATGAAATCAGTGAGAGGATAACTTGGCATAGGACAGGGCAAGATGATCTGATGCAGCACTTACCGATGAGATGATGAATGCAGAGAATTGCTAATAACACAGAGCATTTCATATTGACTAGCCTGCTGCTCCGGTCTTTTGTTGTGTGCTGCCTGCAAATGTACTTTCTGGCCTCTTTATAACCGCAGAAATGTTAAACGTAGCACTCGGTGAAGTAGTCAGATGATTCGTATACTGAATATTAATGATGTATATGACGCACTTGCCTTTCTGTTGACATCGTCGAGAAAACTCCTCAAGAACTTCCACGTTCTATTCCCATTTCAGGGTCGTTGTACTCAACACTTAACGAACACGTATCTGTACGAGAGCTAATAGAGCTGTCACCTTGATTGCGCACCTAAAACTTGATAAACTACACAAGCTTTAGCACACGCAACCCACAACATCGATACAGTGAGTATGCTAAATATCTCAATTAACAGGCACACTTCGTTTGAACCACAAATTCCCGTCATGCGACAGAACGAATCCTTACACAAGTGAAACGCATGATTGGTCTTCGCAGAAATGCCATTGGGCGCCGCTCATAAGTGTTTTCTCGTTGTGCTTCAGCTAGCGGGCAAGTTTGTCACCAAGTGGCAATTCGAGTTATCGGTGAGATGCAGAATTTTGCGATTAGTTTGAGCGATAGATCCATATGTCATAAACACCCCTATCAAAGACATACGCCTCTATAGCGCCAGTTTCAACAGACGTTTATAGAGTGCCCAGCATATTCTTCGTAGACATCTGCCTTACCATTGGCATACTCTATGTGAACGATACGGCTACCTGCCGACCTTGCCGACGGGTTCGGGTGGGATGTATGGTGATGTTACAGAGATAGCCGAAGTCATAGATCAATTGCTGAACGCAAGGTAAGGACTCAGCTGGAATTATCACAGAACGTGCTGGAATTATCACAGAACAGGTGCTGACGTGCACCTGTGGAACCCGTTGTTTTAGGTCAGGGGTGGGAAGTCGCGCGGCCCTGAGAAGCACCCTCCAGTTTCATACAAGAAGCAGCTAAAGCGGCACTATTCATATCAATCAGCACAACAAAGCAGCACAACAAAGCAGCACAGCTAAAGCAGCACAACATATCAATCAATTAGAAAGTTTCAGCCTTTTTACTCGATTTAACACATCTCGCTCCTGGTGACAGCGATACAAGGTATAAGACAGAGAACCGGAATACTGGTTTTGTAGTCTATGTGCCACGCGTATACTCCGACCATCGTTGCGCCAGTGCCTAGGCGTGACTGCGGTTACACCACGCCTTCATTGATGGAGTCGTGATACACTACTTATTTTTTAAACGTTCGCCTAATGCTTTTGAAGTAGGATAGCTTCAGCTACTTGTTCAACTGGACTCTTAAAAAAAACATTGTATTGTTTCTGCGGGGATGTTTTAAAGAGGTGCCTCATCCCATATTGCCAGGAACGCACAATCTGACACTTTCTTCTATGCGGGAACACCCCCCTCCCATACACACCAGTTAGCACACTTTATTTATTTATTTATTTATTTATTTATTTATTTATTTATTTATTTATTTATTTATTTATTTATTTATTTATTTATTTATTAGGTACCTGCATCGCCTGTGGATGCATTGGAGCAGGGGGGTATACAAATTGCTACAGCAATTTTTTTTTCAATTCGGACACACAAAGCGCGGTAAAGTTAATCATTGGATTTGTTACCTACAATATTTGACGGAAGAGCGTTCTAGTCTCTTGTGGTTCGACAAAAAATGAGTATCGCAAGGCATCACCCTTCAAAGGAAGTTCGTAAAGTTTCAAGTTATGGTCTCTTCTGCGTGAAATATACGATGGTGGCCAAATATACTTTTCTGTGTCAATGCCTGTCACAGAATAATATATACTATGAAAGCATTTAAGGGGCATGCCTCATAATCAGATCGTGGTTTTGGCACGCAAAACTTGTAATCAAAAATCATTTAAGTCTAAGGTATTTTTCTTCTGTCCTTTAAATCCTGCCACTGACGTTTACGCTTTTTACACTAGCATCAGCAACAACAATATATGGTCGCTCAAGCCAAGTAAAGCATGCATATTCGATACAACACCAGGCTCATTACACAACCGCAAGTCCAAGAGATGGCCAGTACCATCATCACGCGACTCATTAAAAACATACTGTTGAACTGCATGAGTGTCCATTAGGTCAAAAAAGCGGAGTATAAACAACCACTGATGGTATTTCTGGGAATCTCACATGACCAGTCAGTATAAGGAAGGTTAAAATAACCTCTGATCAAGACACCGTCATTTTTTATGCTCTCAAGAAACTCAGAAAGCCTAATGAACTGCTTATATGACGCGTTTGGTGGCCGATAGTACGAGCCAATCACCAAGCCCTTTTCGTTCACCAGCCATATCTTACAAAAAGCCGTCTCGACATCAAGAAGTGGGCATGCCAAGTGGACACAGGGTATGCTGTTCTTCACAAGAATAAAGACACCTCCTCCGTGAGAATTTCGATCGCGTCGGAAACAGTGGTAGTCTGCCGGGAAAATTTCTGAATCAAAATTGGAACAATCTAGCGATGACTCCGTGCCCAGAACAATCGTAGGCTCAAGACTGCATAGAAGGCATTGAAAGTCGTCAATATTGTACTTTATGCTTCGGCAATTTATCAACAATACACTGAGCGGCTGCTCTGTTTTACGCAACTGCGAAGGTCACAGCTGTGCTACATCTCCCGTTGCAATATCGAGTCGAAAGCGCTTTCCCGGCATATAAAGCGTATCATACTTCAAGACAGCCCTCTGACGTTCCTGCCTGTTCAGCCTAGCATAGTCCCATAGCTTCTTTCTTTTGTCCTTAACGGAGCGTGAAAAATCTTCAGATATGTTGTAACCGGTGCATCTGAGTTTATATGCTTTCAACAGCATCAATTGACGGGATTTGAAGGAACAGAATTTTGCTATGACTGGAGATGGTGTGCCTACCTTATATGCCCCTATACGATGCGCATGTTCAATATTCAGGCCTGTGATACCAATCGTACTTCTGCATAATTCTAAAATAGGTTATCCAGATTTCGCTGCTGTCTCGTTTGCAGTAGGATCTTCTTTACTGCGGAAAACCAAATTGTTCCTTCTTTGTGAGTTCCCGATATCGTCGGATATCGTTAGATCCGAGAAGAGTTCACGTGATCCAGTGTTCGCTTTAACAGTGGGCCGCTCTGTACATACACCCTCGCAGCCTCGGCGCGGAGTGAATACGCGCCAAGTGGGAGTGAACAAGAGGAAAGGGAACATCTGCTTCTTTCGAAGCGTGGGTGTGACGTAGTGCAGCCTGCGGGGAGCACGCGCCAAGTGTGAGGGAGCAAGGGGAGAAGCGTCGTCTGGCGCGCAGTTTGCTGCGCGGTGGGTGACGTCATGCCTCTCTCGCAATGGTGTGTACGCGGGTCATTGTCTCTCCAACATCACAATGATACAGCCACGTGTCGTGCGTTCTCCCGAGGAGCATCTCGCGTACGAAGAACCGCGACGTGAGCAGTGCCGGGAGTCCGCCCGCCGCCAACGCCAAACGTGTCCGTGTCTTCAAAGCTCGGCATAAAGGGGCGCGTAAAGTGACACATAATTTCGTAATACAGTTCAGCATGACTTTGTTATACGCTCATGATAAATCCTAAGATAAACACCGTACCCACCACTTTTCAGCTTCGCTGGTCAACCATCTCCATGGGATGTAAGGGCCGAACATTCTTTAAGCGAAGCTTTATAGGCTCACAAGTGTCGGCGGGGATGGTGGTGGTGGTCACGCTGAAAAGTGGGCCGATCCTGGTGATAGTGCATAAAGAATCCAAGCTCAATGGCATATACCCCTGTAGGCTCGGCGACCTGTAACGCGCCCTTGAACTAAATTTGTCGCACGTGGGACCAAATGAGACAAAATTACCAGCCCTTTCCCTGTCGAGAAAATGGGGGTAGGGAAACTTGTCGTCCAGTGCTCGCGTGAGGGCTTCGGAACTCCAGGCGAAACGTCAGCGAAGAGTCGCCGACCCTGAGTTTAGGGCAAACAAAGCGGAACGCCTGTGAAAAAAAAATTAAATTGTGGGGTTTTACGTGCCAAAACCAGTTCTGATTATGAGGCACGCCGTAGCGGGGGACTCCGGAAATTTGGACCACCTGGGGTTCTTTAACGTGCACCTAAATCTAAGTACACGGGTGTTTTCGCATCTCGCCCCCATCGAAATGCGGCCGCCGTGGCCGGGATGGAACGCCTGTGACAGCGTCGTCTTGCCACAAGCTTCGCTTACCCCCATTTTCTCGACAGAGGAAGCGCTGGTGATTTTTTATCTAGCATTTTTGTATTCATATCTTTAATCTTCTTGCCCCTCCTTGAAAATCTACCTTGTACCGCTACCTGTAACTGCAAGAGATCCGGTCGCATCAATTTATTCTCTGCTTTTTTCCCGCCAATACTCTAAACGTCTCTTGCTTATCTCGACTGCTGAACGGTTGACGGTTCCGTCCACTTAAAACCCAAGCGCCGCTGGAGGGTGCACATTACCTACGGTTCTCACTGGGTGAATTCCTTCGCGTTCCATTAAGATGTGCTGAGTGGTCTGTGGATTTTGGCTGCTGCACCACATGGCTAATCTAGTTCCGAATATTTTATCCGGTATATTTTTGTCCTTGCGGAACCGCTCGAGCCTTAATAGCACGGTATTGCCCTTTGTTTTATCATTACCTACGGTTCTCACTGGGTGAATTCCTTCGCGTTCCATTAAGATGTGCTGAGTGGTCTGTGGATTTTGGCTGCTGCACCACATGGCTAATCTAGTTCCGAATATTTTATCCGGTATATTTTTGTCCTTGCGGAACCGCTCGAGCCTTAATAGCACGGTATTGCCCTTTGTTTTATCATACTCATTTTCCCTTCTAATTTCTTTCTTCTTCAATCAACATCCAATTAACTGTCTCTGTTTCCTCTCATTTTCTTTGGGATGATTCTTGGTTGTCTATTTACAGTTTCAATTACCCTGTACTTGGTTGCCAACTTTCTTGACCTCTTCCTCCATTCTGTGTCCATGCTTTTCAAGTACAGATACTTGTGCGCTTTATAACCGCCCATTTATTTTCATTCATGTTCCCGAGTCTAACATGAACTGTCATCAGAACTGAAATATAATAATCTGGATGTCACGTATACGAGTACTGGTAACTACGAGATGCGTTCTGTAGAACTGGAACACAAGCTTATAACTGTAATGACGTACAAGCCACCCGACTAAATATTTAAGCGATTTATGAAAAACGTGAAAGTTCCATAGAAATTTTGCAATCTCATGTAACAAGGTGAATTTATGTAGATATATTAATATTACTGTGGCCGATTATCAATGTATTCAGTATCAAAAATTGTATTGAAAATCAACACTAACTATATCATGCTATGGCTTCTGTAACCACATCTGTAGCCCTACAAGATTCACGACAACCACGACTTCGGTAATTGACCATATACTCTCTGTGATACAAATTGTGTTATATCAGGAGTCATTTCTGGAAGTATAACAGAAGATTTACCGACCATATACATGTACCCCTAAATAATTCTAACTTCAGCTTTCGAGCAACTCGATTTGTAGAAAATTGGGACTACCTGAACACCAGAAAATGTTTAGTAGAAATTAAATTTACTGAGGTCAATCACGCCTACGTGACCCAAGCGTATGAAATATTTTCTTATCTTTTACTCCCCAGCTGGGTTAAACAAAACGCAAGATCACATAGAACCAGGTAGTGCTCGATATCAATCTGTCCTTGAATTAGGAACGCAAAACTCTTATCGAATAAACGAAAAGAAAATGGGCTCAGTAAACTGGCTGAGACAGTGGTTATTAAGGGTGCTCGATATAACAAAACGCGCAACTTCTCTCTTTCATCATTGCATGCACTCAAGCAGGGATATTATGGCACATTAAAAATAAACGCCAAAGGAATTTCTGAAGAACTTTGCCGAATAGTTATGTTTCCCATAAAGTGTACAACACAGTTGAGTGTGCTCTGTAGACAACAAAAACACAGCATCAACATCTAGGGTCCAGTAAATGCTATCAAACATGTTCATTGAATTCTTTCTGTCGGCTACATATCTTGTCCAGCTCCAAATCGCAAGAGTGGTAGCATTACACGAAGCAGATAACACAAATAATTTGGTGAAATATCGTCCAATAATTATATTATCGTGCAATAATAAGCTCTTCGAAAAACAGGTGGCAAAAGGCGTCACACGCTAGCTTGAAAGGCAGCGCTTAGCTTCAACCGCGCAACACGGATTTCGAATTGGTTACTTTGTTGCAACTGCCGTAAACTCCCTAAAGGAAATACAAACCAAGAAGTTAACACTCGCGATTTCTTATAGATAACCGAAAATTGGATCTGGTAGATCAAGGAATACTATTTCAAACATAAGAACAATACTGTTTTCAAGGACAAGCACTTGACTTTTCCCGCACTTTTGTTACCAAATCCTAAACAATACGTGGTAGTTATAGGCTAAGAATTTTCACTAAAGACACTGAGCACAGGAGTTTCGCAAGGGCCGGTACTGGTCCCAACCCTGTATCAGTAACATTTTATCATTCTATTGTATAGAAGGATAATACAGCTCTGATAATTCCAAGGCATTCACTACAGGAAGCAGAAGACGTCCTTCAAAGTGAGCTGCAGAATACTTAAGCATGTTTTGAAATTAAACAACTTGTCTTAAACTCCAAAAAGATCTCCTATACATTATTTGCCTCGCACGGAAGAACTACTCCTATTAAGTGCAACTTGTACCTCACAGACACACAAATCCAACAGTTTAGTAGTCATAAATGTCTAGCAAAACTCTCGACTTGTCGCTACACTGGGCAGCAGTGTAGTGACAAGTCGACTACATAATGAACAAGTAACTAAAAGAATGGTTTATCGTTGTTATGCTTTATTAAGTGAGCGCAAACATTTCAATCCTCAAAGAATGTCTAACTTATTTTGTAATTTTTATTACCATTTAACATATTACTGTGTAGAATCATGGGCTTTCACCTACGCCTCATAAAAATAAGAAACCTCTGGTGAAAATAATATCATCGGCCACTAAGAACGCGAACTCTGCAAAACTTTTTGTGCAGTTCTCTATAATGCCACTTAGCGAAGCTCGGGTCTACAACCTGTAGACCTTAGGTTTACAGGTTATGACCTTATATAAACTTAAAACCTATAGTTTACAGGTTATAACCTATAACCTATAGACAAATATATAGTAGTCCACAGAATACTAACCGTGATAGTCAGACATCTCGTCAATATTTCTCATGCCTACATGCGATACTCAGGTTGAGCCTAACAAATTCTACTAGCCGTAATCTCATAGTGAATTCGGTTAACGTTCCTTCTCAATTGATGACTCAGAAATTTGGAGTGAAATATCTAGCTTCATAGGAAACGTGCCAAATACTGTTCCATCATAAAAACATCGCTATAAGTCATGTACATAGGATTACTTATTTTCACTTTTTGCGTTGGATTGTACGACTAACTTATTCTGACTTTTATGGTACGAATCCAGAACTAGTCACATACGCTAAGGATCCAGAACACCCTCACTCGGACACAATTGGTCTTAACGGAATTCCTTGCCTCTGTGTTATTACAGTAAAAAACATATCCAATATCATTCCTTTGGAGTTCTTTACACGTGACGCGAGCTTTTCTTGGTTACATTCTTTCAATAGCTCCACCGCCTTCTTTTTTACGTTATCTGCATTCACATCACATTTCCTAAAGCACTTGTTCACCAAGGAAGCCTTTTCTCAATAACAATAATTTGGTACAACAACCAGTAAGCCTTCCTTGTCTGCTTCAACCACACGCAGTTTGTTCTCAACTGAATACTTAGCAGTCCTATCAACATTAGGTCTGGATCTAACGCTTACCGAAGCCTTGGCCACCACGTCCACACATTCCACCACACATCGTTTTTTCTTCTTTCTCTGGTACACTCCTGGCAATGTCCCTTGTAAGTGCTAACCTGTCGACGATGCCGATCCTTGGCTTCAGGCAGAACTTTGGCCCCAACTTGAGTACTTCTTGATGCCATTCTTCCGCAGTTGCGCCCCCTAGTATTACAAGGCGTCCCTCTGGCACTTCCTTTTTCTTGCGCTTTTCCCTGGCACGATATGCGGGCGTGGAGGAAGCGCAGAGCGCGCCACCTAGCGGGGCGTAGCCCCGTAGTGAGTGGCACACGAAGCGCACCTACGCGCCCTCTCCGGTGCTGACGTCAGAGCTTGTAACGAGAGCATGCACACGCAGCAAACGATCAGGTACGCGCCGGGAGAGGAGAAGCGAGAGAGGAGGGCGGGACGTCACATCAGCTCTTCTAGGCAGATGTTCAGTGTATACCAGGCAAGTGTTTTCCATTAATTAGCTGGTTAAATATCATGCCACCTTCTTGTGTAAGACGTAATTGGTGACGTTATTACTGACGCTTTCTACTTACGGATTTCCAGGAATTTCGCCGAAGTCGTGCTCTCTAAATTGTACAATTCTGTGCTTTGGGTTGCGGTAGTGAGCTTCTAATCAAGTCTCATTATTCCGGACACTTCAGTAACTCAACTGAAGATATCCTTAGATATCACATCTATAATGGAATACATAAATTTTGTACTGTACTATATTTTCTGATTGATTTTGAACTTCGTCCCCGGTAAACAGTGATTTATAATTAATTATACTTATTATAGATACCTCAATAACTCAACTTGTAACTTAACGTATGCTCTGATTTCATACCTATAACAAAACCCATAAATTTTATACTGTACTACTTTTTTTCTATTTTTAAACAGCGGAGCTGTGTAAGCCGGGCGTAATGTGTCTGCTGAATCCAAAAATGTTGGACGATCCGGGCAGCAGTGCAGAAAGGGTCCAAGTTCAATGGCACATACCCTGTGAACTAGCGTGAGCCTGGCTAAGTCTAGCTAAGCATGCTTGGGACTATTTAGTCAGTCATCGATAAGCAATTGATAGCCAATCAATTGGCAATCAATAATTGATCAATAATCAATAAATTCCGGAAAATGCTGGGGATGACTTGGTAATGCTTAGCCTAGCCCAAATACGTGGCCGATACCTTGCGATAGCCAATAGACTGTCTACGATAGCCAAATCGTAGACAACGCGTTTTATGTCCTTGACCATACCACTAACGAAGTAAATGCCCTTCCGAAACGTCACGTCCCCGCGAAAACCCAGTGATGTAAAAATGAACACTTTGATGCGTATCTGTCAATTCTTGTGTCAAACTTCCGCAGTTAATTTCGTAAGCAAGATCAGCTCTGTTCTTATGTTGAATCCTGTTCCGTAGATATTGTTCTAGGCACCGAAACCTGGTTGGCACTCGACATTTCTGATCACGAATTGTCCTTGTCTCGTGAGTTCTCATTATTTCGAAAAGATAGGACTGAGTTGAGATGTAGCGGTGTGTTAATCGCAGTAAAATCTAGTTTGGAAGCTTGCATTATTGAAACGGATTCCTGCCTGGAAATTTTATGGCTTGCTCTCTGTCAGCCCACACGTTCTACGTGTGTCTTTGGGGTCTGCTATCGTCCACGTGATTCACACCACGAATTTCCGGATCATGTCAACGAATCCTTAAGCTTTGTTCAAAACAGGTACCCGACATCACCAATATTTCTTGCCGGTGATTTCAACTACCCTAATATTGAGGGCATTCATGAAGACCCCTAGATGGCCCAATAAAACATGAATGTCAATATTTTCCTGACATGCTCTGGTCGTTCGATTTGCATCAAATGGTTTCTGTTCCCAATCGTGGTGATTCACTTTTAGACCTCATACTAACGACCGAACCAAATAATGTCTCGGTAAGTGTATTAGATCGCATCAGCGACCACAATATCTTGCATTGTTAATTCCTAGATGCCATGAAAAAACGTGAAAATATCCATAAAGTAATATTTCATTATTCCTGCGCGAATGTGGACGGGCTTGTCAGTGACCTTTCCACCTTTTCTGTCGACTTTTTGCAGTTATTCCATCATCGCGACGTAAATGCGAACTGGGTACTTCTTTGTGACAAGCTGATCACACTTAAAAGAAAGGCATATTCCCAAAGTCAAAATAACAGTCTGCACGCAAAGCGCTTGGATTAAGACGCATGTTAAACGTTATATTAACAAAAAGAAACGTTTATATTCCAGAGCTAAACTATCAGCATCTGTGGAAGATTGAAGGCGCCATCGCGAGCACGCGCACTTATGCAGAACCGTAATAACACAGCCAAGGATAAATTTTTCAACCACATTTCAAACATGCTTGGCAATAACACAAAACAAAATTGGGAGAGTTCTTAACCCAAATTACTCATCGAACTCGACGGTATCGTTATCCAGGTATGGTAACATTCTTTCTCTGGCGCATGTCGCTATTGAATTGAACGAGCTTTTATCTATTATCACGGATGAGACTCTCGCACGTAGTAGCCTTCAGGCCCCTATTTTACATGCCAGCATGCACAACGTTAATATCACCCCTGAATTAGTCAAGTCCTCTATTGATCGTCTTCCAACCAACTCTGCCTGGTCATGACGGCATCTGCAACTTCTTCAAATGTCGAAACCTGCAATATGTCACATTTTTGCCACGCTCTTTAATCAATCTATCGACACGGGATGCGTCACAAACGATTGGAAAGAAGCTCGCGTAATTCCCATATTTAAATCCAGCGAGTCGTCTAACCCATCAAATTACAGGCCGATTTCTTTCCCCAGCACGTGTTGCAATCTTCTCGAACACATCATATCATCTGCTGTAATGAAGTTTCTTACAGAACATAACTTTTTCTTTATCAATCAGCACGGATTTTTACGTGATTGATCTTCCGAAACGCAACTGTTTGAAATAAATAATGACTTGCATCACTCCATTCATTGTCAACATTCGTCTCCCTCAATACACGCCAAATCAGGAGTACCGCAGGGTTCCGTGCACGGTCCTATTTAGTTTTTAGTTTATAATAACGATATGAGTAATGCTATGCATTCCACAGTCAGACTGTTTGCTGACGATTGCGTGATCTACAGGCAAATTATTAACCCTGAGGATACCTGTTACCTTTCGTCTCAGTAAATGGTGGAATGAGTGGCAAATGAAAATTAACATTAATAAAACAATAGCTATCAGAGTCGGGACTACAGTAAACCTGTGTTATATGTGATTACATATTAAACAACCTGTCCATAGCCTATGTATCCACAATAAAATATCTGGGTGTTCATTTGTCTTCCGAAATGTCATGGAACTCTCATATAGACGTGATTGTTAATAAAGCATCATTTGGCTTTATAAGGCGCAATTTTCACTCGGCTAACTTGAAGACCAAGCTTCTTGCTTACACCACCTTAGTATGCTCTAAAATCAAATACGCCTCCTCAATTTGGAATCCACATCAGGCCTACCAAAAACACAAACTGGTGTCTGCAAAATAAGGCTGCTCGCTCCTTCACAAGAAACTAATCACGTACATCAAGAGTTACAGAAATCAAATATTCAATTATTCTAGCTCCTCTCGTAAAACGCAGGATACTGACACTACTGTCATTCTTTTATAAACGCTCCCACAATCAGTCGACCCACATTGGTCTTAATATCAGGCCAGCACTCTATGTGTCTTCGCGACCTGATCACTGTATCGGACACGCGTACTGATAAAATCGGCGCGGATGCGCATCAGTGATGCGCAGTATGTTCAGCGCGCTCGCTCGTGCTTTTATATTCTGTGGCTCAATTCACGTGGTTGTTATTCTTGCACTCACGATGATGCTGTTAGCGTCGTTCCTGTGTCCGGTGCTCTAGTCGTACAATCACCAACTTAAAATCGAACCTATCTTCGCCTGCACTAATCTGTTTTTCCAGTCATCTCCTCCTCGCTATCCGTCAATGGAATCTTCTTCCTGCTGACATCGCATGCATAGTAAATTATGACTCATTTGTAAATAGTTTAAAGTTCTTCCTAGAAATCTGAACTAATGGTTATCAGTAATCCGATATGTCATGGAACTCTCATATAGACGTAATTGTTAGTAAAGCATCACTTGGCTTTATAAGGCGCAGTCTCTATTCTTGTCATTGTCTGTAGACTGTCTATAGACAAAAGGTAAATAGATTTTTATTTCTTTTTGTCTACTCCCATTCTGTAGTACAGAAATGAATTCAGACTGTCTATAGAATGTCTATAGACTTCTTGTAGACGACTTTGCCTTTCTATAGATTTCTTCTTTTGTGGATACAAAATCTATGAACTGTCTATAGACAAAAGGTAATAAGATTGTTATTTCTTTTTGTCTACTCCAATTCTATAGTCGGTCTGTAGAAAAAAGCCGATACGATGTTTGCTTCTTTTTGTCTACTTCCGCTCTATAGACTACCTATAGAAAAATGTCGACACAGTCTCTATTTATTCTTGTCATTGTCTATAGACTGTCTATAGACAAAAGGTAATTAGATTTTTATTTCTTTTTGTCTACTCCCATTCTATAGTCAGTCTACAGAAAAAATGTGGTTGATCCCTCTTATATAGGAATCGGTATAGAACACGAAAGTGAAACGTGTCTTCACAGAAGTAGTGTAATGTTTATTGCACATTGATATATAATGTCTATTGGGGTTTTGTGGCTAAAGCGCCCTTAGGCGTTGATGCACCCACGCTGACGCCTGGTGGCACGTCTCCTCCATCACGACTACCAACGTCGATGACCATGAGCAACCGTCGTGCATATGGAAGCTGCACTACGCTGCACACGCTAGCACAACGCGAAAGACGAAGCACGTAACTGACACACTAGTACAACGCGCAAGACAAAGCACGTAACTGAATCGTCACCGAGTCAAATCAGCGCGTACAGCGCGTCGTAATTGCAGCCTCCGCGATCAACTTCAGAAACATTTTCAGAGCTAATTGCGGAGGCCACGCTCCGCTGTGCTGAGTACGGTGAACGCCACCTAGTAGTGCTTCTGCGAGAACGCGTTGGTAGTGCGTCTTGATGCCAGCGTCCCTTCGAATGCTGGCATCGAGGCGTCGTAGTGCTGAGACCACCGAACCGTTCACTGTCGGCGCGCGTTAGTGTCATAATGCAGTACTTCTCTTTTCTGCTCGTAGGCGGCGGCACCGCCCCGAGCAAGAGCGCGGGTACACGGAGGAGTGTTAGATATATAAGGCGCGTCTGTGTAGCTTTCTGCAAATGCGTTTGTGGCGCAATGGGTTAAACGCTCGGCGATCTATCGTCGCGGACCGAGAGGTCGTGGGTTCGATTTCCAAATTTTGCATGTTTGTGGAACTTTTCCTTCTGGTTTCTTTCTTTGTATTATGTTCGTGTATGTTCGTGTGACGTATTTCCGTGACGGAAATACGTCAGTGAAGTCTTGGTGGACCCCGGCATAAAACACTTTCGTGTTAAAAAGTCGTTGTTTGTTTATTTTTCTCTACTTCCACTCTATAAACTACCTATAGACTAAAGTCGATACCGAGTCTATTTATTCGTGTTCATTCTTTGTCTAAGGACTCTCTATAGACGACAGTCAATAAGTTGTCAAATATTTTTGTCTACGCGCGGTTTGTAGATTGTCTGTAGACAAAAGTTGATAAGGTGTCTATTTCTTTTTGTCTGTGCCCCTTCTACAAAATTCCTCATGACTGAAGTGGTTAAATTATGTTTTTTGTCTATAATATCCGTCTATACGCCGTCTATATGCAAAATTTTTCTCTTTGCTATTTCTTAACCAATTGCCAGTTTATAGGTTGTCTACAGAGAAAAGCAACAAAGGTCACCATTTCATCTTTGTCATTTAATTGCACAGTCCTTAATTATTATTTTAGGAGATAATTAGGTGTTTAAGGGTCTGCTCGCGGAGTTTCATCCAGGATTGCCCTGGTTTTTAACATGTAACCTCTTGGCCCGGCACCCTATTACTCTGGAATGCATCCCCGACGGTGATTTTTCCTTGCGAACCATACGAAGGTGAAATACATACTTCTATGCGATTGTAATTATTCTTTAATGGTTTCCTATATAACCCCCGGTAAAGGCTCTAGGGTGGGACGTCAAGAAAGTTCATGTTAACTCGAGCGAATAACGATTGCGGTAAGGTGTGAGATGAACTAAAAGACAGCCGATATTGTAAAAGCTTTATTGCTTCAGGTTTACTTGCCGTCTATGGAATGACTATAGACAAAAGTCGTTAATCTAGGCCCAACCCGTGTACGCTGTAACCAAGCGGAGGTGCCGGTGGATAATACGGAGCTGCGTTTTATATAAGCCACTCGGGTTGTATATACTGCTGAGATTGATTTAAAGCCTTTTTAGCAGACTTTAGTATAGACATGGTGTATACTTCTGCATTTGTTAAACACATTATATGACCTCCGTAGTCACTCGATCAGCAATCCCGAGACAGTTTTTACAGTTGTCATAGTACGACTTGTGCGGCAGTAAAATAAAGAAAGCCAACTGCCGATCCAGTCATGTAAATAGATGTTATGAATGCCAGCTTTAGTGAGAAGCGGATTCTAATTAGGCATCAAGCTAACAGCGCAGAGACTCGTAACCTACCCCAAAAGCCACGACTAGCCAGGTGCCCATCAGCTCCACTGTCTCTTTAGCTCTGCGCCTCCAGAGTAAGCTACGAAGCTACGCTAATTTTTTTCTGATATATTTTGGATTTCGGCCTCGGTCTTCTAAGGAGGTTAACTGGAAGCGCTGCGAAAGAAACCAGAGTGTTACTCGATGATCGCGGCACTAATAATATTTACTGAGGTCAATCGTGCCTATCGGATCCCAGCATATGAAATATTCTCTACTCTATTACTCTCCACCTGTGTTAAACAACATGCAAGCTCAGGCAGAAACAGGTACTTCTCAATATCGATCAGTCCTTGAAGGAGGGACGCAACACTATTAGTGATTAAAAATGATGCACATGGGCTGGAACAAAACAAACAGAGCCATTATAAAGTACTCGATAGAAGACAGCGCGAAAAGCAGGGATATAATAGTTCATTTAAAATAAAATCAAAATGAATTTCTAAATAAATTTGGCCAATAGATACTCGTCTCACAAAGTCAACAAAACAGGCCATTGTAATTCCAGACTGCGAGATATTAGGTGCTACTAACGCAGATCTCGTCGAATCATTTAATGAATTCTTCGTTAGTTCAGGCACCACCACACCCCGTAACCAGGTTGCCTATGATACAGAGATTTTATCAATTTTACCTCCTGATTAAATTACACATTTGAGTGCCTTTTGTTTAATCATTTTTTGCTTCCATGTTTGTCATGGCTTCATTGTTTAACTTTTCAGGAAGATGGACAAAAGCAAGATTATTGGTCTGCAAGCTGCACAAGCCAAGCCATAAGGAGCTCAACAAAAATCTGTTTACTATATGTGTTAACGCAGGTGGCATTTCTGTAGACACAAGCTTAATGCTAGAGGGGTGTATCAAGTCGAGACCTGGACCGGTTGGTTTAAGATAATTGATAATATTACATGCTTCTAGCGATGTTGTGGGAAAAAAGAGATGAGAACAACGCGGAATACTAAGTAACGGTGAATCAGGCTGACTACCGTCTGCAATACTAAAATGGTAACCGAAAACATAAGCTATGTCTTGAGAGTCAATAATATTACAAGAATCATGGTTCACACACCATGTTATTTTTAGTTCTACTAATATTCACGAATTCTTTATTAACCTGCCGGTTTCGTCTGGTATCACTTCCATTTTTCCGTATTTTATTTTCGAAGTAATTACGCTTGGCATTTTTTAAAGTGGTGGTTAGAACATCTGAATATGTGTGGAAGTGCAACCGCAACGCATTGAATGGCTGTAAGTTTCTTACGAAGATTATCTCTTTCTTTAATGGACCGTAAAGTAGAATCACTAATCCAAGGATTTCGTGGCGAGCTAAACCATCGCGGCCCAGTAGTGTTACTTGTACATAAGTTAGAGCAGTCAGATATTTTCAAAAGAGTCAGAAGCCTTTTCGCCGCATTGATCTTCAAGCACGTCAGCCCAGTCAATCGCGCGAATCGTACGAGTGAATGTATTAGAACCAAAAAAATTCCTGATATATTTTGCTGCTTGAGAAATGAGTTGTAGTAGTATAAATAGTTTATTACATGGTCTGTTACGGCATATTTCACTACTCCAGCAGTGCTATGCTCAGTAGATACGCTAGACAATACATGGTCAAATAAAGTACAGGTCCGCCTACTTCACACCTGGTTGGAGCAGCTAAGTACGTAAGTACCCAAAGCAACAATGACTATCAGGGTTGATAATGTTGATGTTAATTTCGCAAAATATCACAATATCCTTGGTTTCACAGCGACTGTGTTTAGCAACTGCTCAAATTTTTGCAAAACTCGACGTAAGAGGAAGTAGGTGAACTATAAATGCATTCAATAATAATGTTATCTTTGATAGGCACTTGCAGGTTATTACTCTCTACTTCTAACTATGCTGATTCACAGAAACAATCATGAAAAAAAATCATGTCGACGTTCATATGACAATCTTTATTTTACTAAAATGGCCGAACCACAGCCACTACGATAACCTTCACGATGACAACATTCAGAAATGTATCCAGAACGACTGCATAGATTTCCGTCATAAGATGATGACCCCGTTTCAGATAGGCATACGACAGAGAAGGCATGAGCAAGAATGCAAGGAGCAGCAATGAGATCATCACGATGCTTACGAATACTGTGGATGTTCAAATGTATTAAGGATAATGTGGGTTGTTTTTCTTAAAGTAGAGCTTTCGATTCATCAAGAAAACAAAACTGAGTCAGCCATGACGAATTGACGGTAATGCAAGCAAGGAATATATTATTTGAAGTCTGACAAATCATTCGCACTACGTCTGCGAGAAACACGGCTGTTTTCCGACTTCATAGCCTTGATGACACAGTTATCGGTCAACAGATATTTCCAACATTTAGGTTTCTGGAGTTCTAGCGCCTGCTGAAAAATCCGCTTGTTATCGGGTGTGGTGATCATTAACAAAAATAGGAGTGGGTGGTTTATGTTACAACCTTATTGCAATTGTTACGAGTCGTGTCTTACCCGCTTTGGAAGCAAAGTCAGCTTTTTTGTTCTCGAGCAGACCGTGCTATAATGTTGGTTCCTTGTTTGGCAGGCACGCGGTGAACAATGTCAATGTCACCAGCAGTGACAGGGCAAGTAAAGAAAAAAGAAAAAGCAGGAGTGACGCATATTCTGTCTATTACAAATTTTCATGATGTAATTGTTTTTTGTTGCATGAACCCCTTTGTGCCCATCGTGGCAAAGCGTTTCGTTGTGCATGGCATATTGATAATCGTTTCAAACTAGCAGACGTGATACGCTGTCATTCTGTGTGTGCCTTTGTGGGGTACTTATTCTTATTTTTGTTAATAATAAATCTTTCTTTGCGCCTATTGATTAAGCCATCATATTAGAAATGTCATTGATAAACGTTGCCAACATTGCAAAAGTCACCAAATCAGTCAATAAAAATATCAGACTACTTCAAGTAAGGTCTAGTACCGGTGAAATCCATAGGCTCGACGATATGCGACCCATCGCATACCAGATCGGTTCACCGCCCAGCACTCCACGAATTCCAATAAGCGGACGTCAAACTCAGACGCGTCATCTGATGACGATCATACCATGTACGGCTCAGCACTTCAAAAAGAGACGTCCATGTATAGGTTGGAATGGAAATGAGCTGGCGAGAAGGACGTCATCAGTATTTGGGAAAAAGGGCAGCTTGCGAACAAGGAAGCTCACAAAGCGCTTAAAGGTTTCCTCTGCTTTCCTTCGGATGCATGTGATGGGCGTAAACTAGAAAAAGTCAAATCGCATGACATTAGCTGTTTTATCGAGCTCCTTTGGTGCGACGAGAAGCTGAGTGCTGGCTGCTGATGATCCGGTTATGCTAATATGTGCATTAGCATAGTATAATCATTTAGGCTGGTGTGGTAAAAGTGCGTAGTGATCAAGTATGGTTGCGCAGTTTAGAGAGCGATAATTTGCGAAGGGAGCTTCGATGCCACTTTTCTTAATAACTATATAAGGTCGGGATGGTCAACAATTTGAACTAGTCTAGCAACGCCTGCTTAGCTTTTCAGGAACTACCCGATGAGGTGCAGATTAAGCCAGGTGTTCCGATTTTAGATTGTCATTCAGAACATTGACCTTCACAGGCTTTGTTCAGAGGGTCGCTATTCAGTGCCACCGTGAGGACTATTAAGATATCCATCAACCTCATCGGTTCACCGCGAAGCAACCCACGAATTCCAATAAGCGGACGTCAAGTTCACTCGCGTCACTGAGGACAATGATACCATGTGCGGCTCAGCACTTAAAAATGAGACGTGAGTGTATAGGTTGGAATGGAAATGAGCTGGCGAGAAGGACGTCATCAGTAAAGTGGGAAAAATGGCAGGCTGCGAACAAGAATGTTTACAAAGCGCCTAAAGGTTTCATCTGCTTTGCTTCGGATAAATTTGATGGGCGTAAACTAGAACTTGAATTCAAATCGTATGACAATAGCTGGTTTGTCGAAGTCATTTGGTGCGACGGGAATTTTAGGACTGGCTGTTAATGATCCGGTTATGCTAATATCGTGCATTAACATAGATTGATCACTTAGTGTGGTGTGGTAAAATTGCGTAGTGATCAAGTATGGTTGCACAGTTTAGAGGGAGATAATTTGCGAAGAGACCGTCGATGCCACTTTTCTTAATGTCTTATAAGGTTGGGATGGTCAGCAATTTGAACTGGTCTAGTAATGCATGCTTCTCGCGGGATCGAATCCCGGCCGCGGCGGCCGCATTTCGATGGGAGCGAAATGCGAAAGCACCCGTGTACTTAGATTTATGTGCACGTTAAAGAACCCCAGGTGTTCAAAATTTCCGGAGTCCCCCACTACGGCGTGCCTCATAATCAGATCGTGGTTTTGGCACGTAAAACCTCATAATTCAGTAATGCATGCTCAGCTTTTCAGGAACTATCCGATGAGGTGCAGATTAAGCCAGGTGTTCCGTTTTTAGAATGTCATTGAGAACATTGACCTTCACAGGCTTTGTCCAGAGGGTCGCTATTAAGTGCCACCGTTACGACTATTAAGATATCCATCAAGTTCCCCATGGTACCCTAGTGGGAGTGTAAAGCGTTTAAAAATGTAGATGCCTTGCAAAGCATTGAAAATGATATCAAGGAATTAGAATATTATCAGAAGTTAGGCTCATAGTTTTATGCATATTATTAAGTAATAATAATAAGAATAGTAGTAAAAGTAATAAGTAGCAGTATTTTTCATTATTGCGTGAAAGCAAGCAGAGATTTTAAAGCACAGCAAACATAAAAGCCAAAGAAATTTACGAATAAATTTGGCCAATAGCTTTTTTTCATATAAAATCAACAAAACAGTGCATTGTACTTTCAGACAGCGACAGCTTAGGTGCTACTAACGCAGACCTCGCGGAATCATTTAATGATTACTTCGTTAATACAGGCACCACCCTGCAAAAAACGTGCCCAAGATACAGAGTTAGTGTCACTTTTACCTCCTTTTAAAAAACACATTGGTTTTGTCTAAAGTAAAAGAGGGGTAATCATAGATATTGTAAAGCTTGTCGTCAAATAAGCCCATGGGCCACAATATTATGCCTCGGAGCTTACTCAAACACACCATTAGCATCTTGGGTCCAGCACTTGCAGATTTGTTAAATGAATTCTCTCTATGGATCATATATCCTCTACCGATAAGAGCGGTAGCATTACACCAAGCAGATAAAAATAAATTACTTTGTGAAGTATTGTCCTGTAACTATTTTATCCTGTAATAATACAATCTACGAAAAACAGATTGCAAAGCGCGTCAGAAACTATCTTGAACAATAACGCCTACCTTTAAACGCACAACATAGTTTTCGAATTGGTTACACTGTTACAACTGCCGTAAACTCCATACAGGAAATTATAAACCAAACACTTCACACGAACTACGTCGCACTCACGTATTCTTACATAAGAGAAAAGCGGACGCTGTGGGTCACGAATACTATTACGAAAATAATTCATTTTGGTTTTAAAAGACAAGCATTTAACGGTTTCCGCAGTTTTTTACCTAATCGTAAACAATGAGTGGTAATTAGAGGCAAAGAAACTTCACTAAAGACAGTGCGAAGAGGCGTTCCGCAAGGGATCTGTACGCGGCCCAATTGCCTTCTCTCTCTTCAATAAAGATTATCATAGATCGCTCAGATTTTATCAATCTATTATTTAAAAAGATAACACAGGTCTAGAATTCCAAGGAGTCAATGCAGGAAGCAGAAGACTTCGCTCAAAGTGAGCTGCAGAACACTTTACCATAGTGGGAAATTAACACACTTGTTTTGAATGCCACAAAACCCACTATATAGTACTTGCTTCCAACCGAAAAACTACTCGTAATCTCTGCAACATGTACCTTAGAGACACAGAAATGTCAAATAATACGCATATCAAATAATATTGAAGCATTTTTGATTGTCAATTACCATATTGTATAGCATCACGTGCTTTCACATACGTCTCGTACATTGATCCTGTCATGAAAATATAAATATGTACTGAGAATATTCACATCGGTCACTAAGGATGCGCACCGCGCACAGGTTCTCGCGCTGTTAAATATAATCGCACTTATCCAAGCTACGGTCTATAACACAGATGTCATACAGAGAATACTAACCGCGATAAAGCCTCATCTCTTACCAACATTTCTCATGCTTACAAGGGATACTACACGGGCTGAGCACCACACGTTCAACTTGCTGTACACTAACAATGTGAACTGTCAACATTGTCTATTATTCCGTAATGCAATAATTTGGAGTGAATTACACAGCTTGATTATGAAACTTCGAAATACTACTACTTAATTAAACCATCACTGTAAATAAAGTGTATAAGATTACTTGTATTTGCTTTTTGCGCTGGATTGCAATTTATGCTGAATTTTCCGGTATAGAATCAGTATTAGCCATATAGACAAGGAATCTAGATGATTCTGTTAACCATATTATATACACTATTTACTTATACATACTGCAGCCTCAATGAGGTTATTGCAGGAGTGGGATGAACAAACATATGAACATTCATCAGCATGAACAGGCTTCCAAGAATGCTTTCAATGGTTGTGAATAGATGCTTCCCGGCAACGAGTTCCAGACTTCAATTGTTGACGGAAAAAAAGCTAATTTGGCAGAGGCCGGTGCGAGCGAAAAAAGGTTGAAATGTTAAGGGCGTGGTTGCTCCTCGTCGACGCCAGAATAAGGATTTCGAATAAAGATGGCGAGGAGGACGTTATCAACATAGGCTTAAAAAAGGCCAGGCTGCCAACAATGACGTTCCCAAAGCGCTTAACGGTTTCCTAGGCTTTGCATGGAATCAGCGTTATGTGCATAAACAATAAAATGTCAAATAGTGTCAAAATAGCTGTTTTATTAACGTCATTTGAAGCGACGTGAATCAGAGTGCTCGCTCTTGGAAAACCTGTTTTGGTTATATCGCGCATCCCCATAGATTGATGATTTAGTCTGTTTTGTTAAAAGTGGGTAATAATCAAGGATGGTAGAGCACATCGGAGGGCGATAATTTGAAAAGGAACATTGGATGCTAGTTTGCTTGAGAACCATATGAAGGGGCGCGGGTCAGCAATTTGAAGGTGATCCATCAACGCTTAGGTAGTTTTTCGCGAACTATACGATGACGGACAGCTTAAAGCAGCTGTTCAGTTTCTATAATGTGATAGAAAACGTTGACCTTCACAGGCTTTGTTCATCGGGACGATACTGAGTGCCACCGTGACGACTGTTAAGTCAGAATCAGAATCAGTTTATTCAATACAAAAACGGGGTTAATTACGTGGTGAGTATATACAGAAGGAGGTCCCGTAGTTAGTAACTGAAATGGGACCTCCTATGTATGATGACAAGAATTATAATACAAACAATGGCAACATGTAGAGTTTCCGATAATACAGGTTTTTAAAAGACAAGGCATAAATGAAAAAAATGCAGCAGTTTAATGCATAAAACAAGCCTGTAGATTTATCAATAATAGGGAGAACTACAAAGGGTCCTTTTACAACAAGATGAAAAAAAAATGCAGGAAATAAATAGAGAAACACAGTTACAGTTGAAAAAAGTTAAAAAAGAAAAAAACATACTACACTGAAAAATGAGAGTCGGATGAAGCTAAAAGAAAGCGCTTAAGTTCTATATGAAACCTGTGAGATTTCAAAAATTTCAACAGAAATGGTAATGTGTTCCAGAGAGATTAACCTGAAAAGTGTAATGACTGCTTGCCGTAGTTGGTGCGAACGCTTGGTAAAGTAACGTTCATATTCTCTGCAAATCTAGTATTACCTATATTAATAAGAGACGTCGTTGCTATGATGGTTACTGGAATATTATTGTTTATTGCCCTAAAAATAAAAATGGCGAGGTTGTATTTAACAAGATCAGTCACATTCAAAATATTATGAGCATGTAATAACTCACTAGCGTTAATTCTACGAGATGAAAATGTTATTAGACGAATAGCTCGATTTTCAATGAATTGCAATGACGTTAGGTGACTGCTATAAGTGTTTCCTCAAGATTCAATGTTATAGTTGATATGAGAATGAACAAAAGCATAATACAGCCACATTAAAGTAGAAAATGAGAATATGACCGTGCTTTAATTAGAACGCGTATTCCATAGGCCATTTTCTTTTTTACGTTAGCTATGTGAAGGTGAAATTTAAGGTGGCGATCAAATTCCACTCCTAAATAGGAGCAATGATGACCTGCAGTGATTAGGTGATTGTTGATGGAAATGGATTGAAGGTGCTCATACTTTCTCTGATGCGAGGTAAAAACGACAAAATAGGTCTTAATAAGTCTGCAGCTTATTATGTTCACACCACGCGGAGATTGACAGAAGATCTTCGTTTAGCTTACTTGTTAGTGTTATAATGTTAGAATTAAATATAGTAGTGTCATCAGCGTACAGAATGCATTTCGATGAGGAGAGGCAACTAGGCAGATCATTGTTATAAATTAGAAAAAGTAGGGGACCTAATATTGACCCCTGCGGTAGACCTATATTAGTAGTAACTTCTTTAGAGTAGTACCCAGAAATGTTAACGACTTGTTTTCTATCTTGTTAGTAACTGCGGATTGGAAGTAGTGGCGGACCTGTTATTCCAATGGCTTCGAGCTTAGCGCAAAGAATTGTGTGATCAATAGCGTCGAAGGCCTTAGATAGGTCAACAAATATGCAGGATGCAAAATTACCATCATCAATTGCTTTTTTAGGGTAATCAGTAAGAGCTATAAGTGCTAGATTAGTTGAAAAACCAGAACGAAAGCTAAATTTACGGGGGGAAAGAATACTAAATTTATTTAAATACTTTGTTAGACGCTTTTCGATAACTTTTTCAATAATCTTATTAAAGATAGAAGAACACAAATAGGTCTATAATTCTGCATGAGCGTGCGATCACCTTTTTTGAAAACAGGAATGACTCGACCGCGTTTAAGTTCACGTGGGAAGACACCGGTTTTAAATATGAGGTTAATGATAGCAGAGAGAATGTTAGCAATGCGTTGTGCAATAATTTTAATATGGTAAGCGTTAACATTATCGAGGCCAGCGCTAGTGGCTTTAAGGGTCCTAATTATTGAAATTACTTTATCAGGCGTAGTTGGAAAAATGAAAAATGAATGAGGTAGGTGGTTAAATAACATGTTACAGCATGAAGCGGAATCAGAAGTGGCATTGAAAAAAGCATCACAAAAGGCATCAGCAATATCAAGCGGATTACTGTATTCCCTGTTATTGTGAATGATTCTCGAAATTACATTCTGGGTGTTACGATTTAAAAAGGTGTTAACAATTTCGCACTTTTTCCTACTCTTATTACCACATTCTGCGATTTTATGTTCGTTATAATTATACCTCTTCGCAATTCTGAGCTGAGCAGAAAGTGAGTTAGAAAATTTTTTGTAACGGGCAAGTACTTTCGTATTAAAAGGTTGTTTTTTTTTTTGTTTTTTGTACAAATTTTCAGGAGACTGCATTGCTTTCAGAAGGCTATCTGTAAGTCATGCAGTGATGCTGTAAGTGACTGCAGTGATGCTACCTTTTTTCTGCATTTTTGTTTATGAGAATGGGAGTGGAAAAGCTACGAAAGTGTTGACAGAAACTGTGAAAAAGCTGTTTGGGGGTCATTATAGTTGATGCAACTTCCGACCAGTCAGTTTTAGTTAGACTAGTAAGGACGATTTCTTTGTCAAGTACAATTCTGTAATATGAAGTGTTCCCAAAGGTTGAGTGATTGCGAAAGCGTAGAACGGTAGGGTAGTGATCGGTAAAGTCGGTGTTAACGATGCCTGCTTCCGGCGGGTCTGTTAAGTTCGATAATGCGTGGTCAATCAAGGTGCCATCGACATTGTTAGGACAGCGAGTAGGGAAAGTAATTAAACATTCATACCCAAAACTATGAAAGTTGCTTGAATATTTAGAATAATTAGATGAAGTGGTATCCAAGAGGTTAATGTTGATATCGCCCATGATTATGCCGTTGCAGTTTGCGCACGATATCTTTTCCGTGGTTCGATCGAGGGCACTACAGAAATCAGTAACTAAAGAAGAGGGTGGGCGATAAATGCAGCCAAACACTAAGTTCCCGTTGTCTATACCGAAGTCGGGTGAGCCCAGTTCAACAAATACTGATTCACAGTTACTAATATTTAATTCCAAACGATGCCGGCGTTTTTACGGAACGTTAGATGAGACAAACATAGCTGCACCACCGTGGTTACTCGTCTTTCTGTGAGAATACTCAGAAACGTATGAGTTAAAGCATAATAGGTCCTTGTCCTCATTACTTAGCCAGGTTTCAGACACAGATATTATTGAAAAGGTGTTGGTAAGTGTTGAAAAGAGGTTCTGATAATCATCGAAATGCTTTCGGAGACTTCTAGCATTGAAGTGAATGATTGATTGGTAGTCACGCGACATGAACTTATTCAGTGCAGATGTTGACAGCTAAGAATCCATGGTGGAGGGTAATGACATTTAAGGGTCCCAATAGAGAGAGTTGAAACCAGATAGGTCAGACTCATCAGCAATGCGACAAACGCGGCTCTCATTTGTCTTTCTAGCCTTAATCTGACAATTATCCGTCCACAAGTGCTTCCAGTTGGCCTTTTTCAGCGCCAGTGCTTTGGAAAAGAGTGCCTCACTTTGTAGTGTCAAGTGGTCATTAACAATTAAGAAAGTTAGTGTCATATTCGCCGATGTCACTCAGGCAGAGCCTTGCCTTTCGTGCCTTGCTGATGAAATCATTCTGTTTTGTTCGAGAACAGAATCTTGCAATTAAGTTCTTCTTAAGTGATCCATCAAATTCCCTATGGTAACCTAGTTGGAGCGTAAAATATTTTTAATAATGTAGATGCCTTGCTGAAGGACACAGCATTAAAATAAATCAAGGTATTTGAATATTACCAGAAGGAAGGCTGACAGTTTTAATCAGAATATAAATGACAGCAAAATTCACTTACAAAGCTAAACATGCATGGTGTCACTTGCCCACAGACACACACGAACCGTTCGCTAAATGACAGCGATAACTCGCGATCACCGTGCCGGTGTGATGATCAGGTCGGACGACGAATGCTTCCACTCAGATCTTCCGGTATGTTGACCATTTCCCTGAGTCGCACCTTTGTATCTCAGCAGAACACATGTCCTCCAACACTGAGTGCGCGGGAAGACAGCGCGCATCAACGCACCTGCGTACAAGGTTCGCCCTTGCCACGGTCGCTGTCACCATCTCATGTTCGCCCTCGCTCTGGCAACAGGTCACCTGACTTTGAACAGCCTGGCATGCGGGCTGTGCATTAGCCGTGGCACCTGAGACAGCACAGCGGCGGGGATGACGGTGCAAAAGAGCCTATATATAGTGTGCGAAAATTTGCCCTGCGTAATAAAATCAAGTAGGAACAACAAGGAATTGCTTGTCACTTTAGTCTTAGGCTAACAAATCATGAACTTGTCTTTGCCCAAGCAAATGCAGAAACCAAAAGCTGGGGATCTATGCAGGATGTGCCAGGTTGGACGAAACTCGGGATCTTCCCGAGCTCAGGCGACGCCCCACGATGGAAGAACTAATAGTACCAAGAGAAAGTTGGTTCGTCGGAACGCCTCCAGTTTCATTGGTTTATCCAGATTCAGTCTGGGTGGCTACCACCCCTTGGACGTTGCGATATGGGCGACCAAGAAACTGGGGCTCACGTGATCATAGCGTCGGTGCATCGTCGTGCCTTCTTTCACTTCATTGTCGTTCCACCGAGTGCATTACAGGCACAAGCAAATTACAAAATAAATGCATTTAGTACAATAATATTAGTCAATTTAAGGTGCTTTATAAGCATTTTAAAATTTACAATATGTACACTGAATGTTAGACTAATTTGTAGTTTAACACGTTTCGCGATATGCCACGAGAGGACGCTCTCACTCCTCCTCTTTCCTCTGTATTGGCTTGGCACGGCTGGCGAAGGGCAAGCACATATTGATGTGCACTTGCTTTTCGCACTGGGCTTTCAACAGATCGCTCGTTGCTCCTTCTCTTATCTCTTGATTGAATTGGTGCAGCTCGCTACGTGCTTGCTCTCCCGTTTCCGATCAGAGATTGGTGTGTGCCTGGTTTTCACACTAGGCTTTCAACAGATCGCTTGATGCTCTCAGAAAAGTAAGACTGCTAGACGAAGCGAGCGTCGGCTAGTCCAGAAGTGGTTTGCCACGCGCTTACCGTGTAAGCACTCAGGAATGCTGGAAATCACTCATACAAGTGAACGATCAGAAAACGACGCTTTATTTTCACTTACTTCATGATGCACCTTCGTACTAGCTAGCACCGATCGATGGCTTGTAACAACCACAGGAAAGAGTATTCACACTAGGTAGCTCCGAACGATCCATGGCTTCTAATAAACACAAGAAAGGGTCTTTGCAGTGCCCGTGGCCGTTGATTGTCACCACATCCATCCCAGGTGGGACTCCAGCATCGGTGCAGTTACCCTGTACCCACCGCTGACGAGGTGGCGCTTCACTTTTTAACAATAACTTCCTATTTTTTGTGTGTGAACGCCCGTGATGAGGTCCACAAAGTTCACGCTGTGGATGACTGTCCTAATGCAGATTGTTGCTAGCCCCGTGAGCATCCACTTAATTTGGTATACAGTCGCATGCGGCCCATTCGTCAGAGTGAATAATGGTCCCCGGTTGAACAATGGCTGCAATAATGGGGACTAGCGTTGCCGAGTCTCGTCTCGTCAGTCGACCTCGAAAAGTCGCAGCACCCCTGTGGTCACGCCGACAATGTCGAAGACCCATGGTCGACGATCTTTAAACACCGCCGTAATTCTGGCGGGTCGGTGGAACGTTGTCGCCCTTCATCTGGCGGCCTCGATTATACTTTCGCTTGCCACAAAGAGCTTACTCGTCAATTTGCATTATTTTCCAGGGGCCACAGAGTGGATGTGACGCCAGCAGCTCGTCCCTCGCGACGTCACGGGCGTAGTTCCTCCAGTCGGCGATGGCGTGCTCCGATAGAGTAAAGTCGCCAGTCGTCTCCTTCAACAGCCACATATCCACGCTGTTGCTCAGGTAGAACGTAAGCCAAATCACTTGCCGCCTCGAGAGGTGGACGTTCGGAAGGCGGAGGCGGTCCGTGTTGGGGAAGTAACTTCCTTCGCCTCTCTGCCGGTGCAGTGAAGCGGTACCGTGTGACTGCGAAAACTGCTTTCGACACCTGTTGCACTGGATGACAGCCCGGCATCAATTCTGAGTCTCCTTGTATAACGTGCCCATTTCGCCTTTCAGGTTCGTTGGTCCGGTTTGAACCTTAGGTGCTTGCAGGTGCGCCAGTACTCCGATGACGCCGCCGGACCTGGCCGGGCGTTATGTCGCGGTGGACGCAGAGCGCTTGAAGCCGATGACAGCCATATCGATCGCATGAACTTTTCCTCCGCAGCCGGGTCGCACCAATCTGTAGTCGGAAAGCGTAATTTGGTCGCCAAGCTGTCTCCGAAGACGAGGACATTCGCCTACTCGTCATCCAGCCAGCGCACTGACGTTCTGGAAAGGCGAATATGACGCCGAAACTCTACGTGAGTCATGTAGGTGAACGGTTCCAGCCGGTTATCTTGATGCTTGCTGCCGCTGCACACCTGCTGCCGCTGCACGCCGCTGCACTTACGCCGCAGCACACCTGCTTACTTAATCAACTCATGTTTACTACAATTCATATTGCTACCAAAGCCGCTCACCTTACTTCGTATGACATTGCTGTGTTGCTATCGCATTCATTGCTTCGTCCTTAGGGCGAAACTGTGAAATTTTTTTTCTTTTTTTAGCCACCGTAGTACCGTCATCCATCCGCTAGGGCCTAACTGAAGTGCACCTTGGCGATAGCGTCGAATGAGCGTCTGCTATAGGAGAACCAATGGGAGGTACAGGAAGATTCACCCCCCTGCTACAGACCCCAGAATACCGTACAACCATTTAGCAGAGACAGCGGTTGCTCCTGTCTCTATGGCGGGAGTGTCGTTTGTAGTTGGTAAAGCGGCGGCCTTAATAACCACAGTGAAGCGGCTGCGGTTTAGAGCCGTGCTGCGGCACTGGATTGCCATTCTCATAATAGGCAGGGAATGGAAAGATCATTTTTATGGGTGACTATATCGAGAATATCACGGCAGCGCCACTGGCCACTGCTCATCGTATGAACTTCCTCATGCATGCGACCCTCTAGAATGTATCCGCTTGTAAGTTTTCGCCTCACGGTCGCTACTCGCAGCAAAAAGCGCAAAATTTAATAATTCGCTCGATCTCCGTTTGTCACTCAACGAAAGAAATATACTTTCAGAAATAAAATGTTTGTTACTTTATTTGTTTGTATTTTAACGTATTCGATTGAGGAAAATTGTAGGTGCAAGAATGCAACGCATGTGCCCTGTTTGCAGTCGACGGAGGATAGAAAGAGAATGCCCCAAAGATCAGGCACGCCTTTGACACGCCCGAGAAATGCATGGCAAACGAGGTTTTAAAACACACCATTCTTTCGTGTCTGCAGTGTTAGGGCAACAAGCGATGAGCGCCGATATGACGCGTTATCCACACACCTATATGTGCTGTCGCCGAAGGCTGCCAGCCGCATTACCCGACCGCTTCTCTGACAGAGATATGTGACTAGACGTACGTGTCGATTTAAATACATTGTCCAGCTAAGGAATTGTTGCATTTCCTTTGCGTGAAGAACAAGAAACGGCTGTCAAAATCGGCAGTAAGAGCCCGTACAGCGTACCTGGGTCGGTGGTTCATTTAGGATTTTGTTCCGGAGTTAGTACACCAATTGCAAAAGCAAATCAGTGTTGCAGTACTTCCAGGCATACTATGCAATACGGACAACAACTTTCTTGCTCTGATAGAGGAGCAAGTTATAGTTGCGAGACGATAGCGCATGTACCATGTCTGTGCGAGGCGTCTGTGCAAAACTGCAATTGTGTCTGCGTGTTAACATTGCAAATTATGAATAGGTAATCACGAATCGGCGTGGCGTAGTCGGTTCCATCATCACTGAGGGCGTGGCCTGGGCGTACGAGAACTGCACAACAAGGTTAATTGTTAATAAGTCACTGGGGGCTCCTATTAACATGATGCGTTCAGTGCGTCAAGGCTGCCCGCTCAGCCCGCTTTTATTTGCTGTTTATATAGAAGCAATGTGTCTGACAATTACTGAAAACGAGAAAATACGTGGTTTTAGATTGGCAGCGACAGAAGTGAAGCTGCTGGTATATTCAGATGACATTGCAGTGTGCTGCACAGAAAAACTAATTGTAACGGAAACAATAACTGTAGCATTTCTGTGATGTCACGGGCAGCCGAGCAAATCGGGGCAAACCCCTCGGGCTGTAGCACCGAAAGTGGTCGTCTGCACCGGACCACTTCGCGAACGTCAACTGGCTCAAAACTCCGAGAGGGTATTTGGGGGTTCTATTCGACAGCTACAATAACAGCGAGGAATACTGTAGGAGCCATCCAAAGAGATGAAAGGAAAAAGTAGACAGATGGCAAGGTATCAACGCGTCTATTTTTGCAAGAGCGACAGTTTGTAATGATTTTTGTATCTCTGAGTTGTATTATGTCATGCAAGTGTTGTGTTCTCGGGCAAACGTGCGAAGGCTGCACAGAGGGTTTGCAGTTTTCATCTGGGGTTCAACAAGGGAAAGGTGTAGCCGATCACACCTGTTCAGAAGAGAGAAGGAAGGGGTGTCGGCCTGGTACAGCTCTTTGTTCGGCAGTTGGTAAACAGTTTTTTGGGGTTTTTTTTTCGCAATGTGCGCAACCCCTTTCTGCGCACTGTGTGTCAGCTGAGGTTGAGCGACGCATAGCCGGCACATGTTGTCAGTACGGAAAGCATGACCCGAACACTACGTGGCTATATTAAGAAAGTGGTCGATAGTGTACGCTTCCTCTGTGTTTTTGAAATGATTATCTTTATCAAGCGAAAAGGAATACGCTGTATAAATCTCTATGTGATCTAGTGTTCCCTGTGCCATTTTACAGAGCCATATACAGTGGAGGGTCAGGATAGGATGTGCGTAAACGGGTAAAACGCATACAGGTACCACCAGGGGCAAAAACATTTTTACTGTTGGGAAGGGGTTTACTTATGGGATGTGTAAAAGCGACCACTCAAGAAAGAGTTACCGGTGGACCCACATGGGACCAGGTATCTGGTAATTAAGGATGACGATGGGGTCCCACACGACTTTATTATGTTGAATGCGCTCCACTGTTTATGGCGGGCTCGTATGGCAGGATATATCACCCGCCGGGGTGTCTCAGTCAGCTAAGGCGTTGCGCTGCTGAGCACGAGATCGCGGGATCGAATCCCGGCCGCGGCGGCCGCATTTCGATGGAGGCGAAATGCAAAAACGCCCGTGTGCTTGCGTTCTAGTGCACGTTAAAGAACCCCAGGTGGTCAAAATTAATCCGGAGCCTTCCACTACGGCGTGCCTCATAATCAGAACTGGTTTTGGCACGTAAAACCCCAGAAAGAAGAAGTATGGCAGGATACCATTGTGATCCCGACTCGACGCCCGCGCGGATTTATTTCAAAGAATGTATTTCGCGGTTTATGGATGTACAGAAAATAGAAGCGTATGTACCGGATTGGCTGTCAAGGCTACAACCTCTGACAGCCATGAAGAAATTTTAATTTGACAACGTCGGTCCTATACGAATGGACGGCTCCGTTTTTTTTTTGTTTTTTTCCTTCTGTCTAATAGCTTGTAATTGTGATATTTGATTGTGTGCAAAATTGTATGTTCTTTGTTACGTCGAAGACCGGCAATAAATCAACAGAAATCGGCGTGGCGTAGCGGTTAGATAGTGGGATGGAGATATGTAGGTCAGAGGATCGAATCCCAGTGTTTTTTTAATTTGTCTCTTTATTGCATTACAACGCTCTCTGTTCCTTTTTAAATTTGAAAAATTATATTAGGTAGCCAGGCACCACGTATTTTTGCTCTAGAGCTGCATTCCGCACCAGTACCTAGCGCCTCCCACTATGCCGCGCCTTGCAAGCGTCCCAGCATCCAGTGCGCGACACTGTGCCTATAATCAGGCATGGCACTCGGCACTGGATACTTGGCTTTGCAATAGGGCATTCATAATTAGATGTTTTTGTCCCTCCCAAGGTGTCAGATTCCCGTCATGAGATGATAACATAGAGTTTCTCCCTATAACACCTAGAGGGTAAACTGGCGCCACCGTCTATACGAGTTTCTTAAAGGGCTGCCGTGCCCTCATGGGAATGACGGGATATGTGTCTGCGAGGCTTGTGTTGGTTGGTGTTGTACGAGGCCTCGTCTAAAACGTGGATATGGCTACTCAAATAACGCGTTCTTAAAATAAAAGCTACATAAAAGGCTTTCATTCACCCATATTACATCTCTCAATAAAGTTTACTCACATACAATGCAGCATCAAGCGAAGAAAAGCACGAACAGATGACAAGTTGTTCCAAAGCGAGCGAGAATCTTGTCGTCTGCCCTCCAACTTTAGCGGCCAGCTGATACTTTTTTACGTTTCATAGAATTGTGAATCCAATAGTATGTCCTCAAAATTAAACCAAACATGTTTTTTGTGTAATAATAAAGCTAAAGTAGTTTTTTACGTCCTGTTTTATCAGGAAAAGAATCATTGTGCCAGACGGAACGGTGCTAGCTAGGTGCGTCTTCAAGGCGTTCTGGCTCTCCAAGAACGATGCCAATCCGAATCCACAATATACCGGCATTCCCTTGCATACCACGGCGCAGCAGCGCCACATTTCCCTCTAGGTTTTATAGTGTGAAACTCTATGGATGATAACCACGTTTCAGATAGGCATACGAAAGAGAAGGCATGATGAAGACTGCAGAGAGGAGCGATGAGATCATCACGATGCTTACGAATACTGTGGATGTTCAAATATATTAAGGATAATGTGGGTTGTTTTTCCTTAAGTAGAGCTTTCGATTCATCAAGAAAAAAACTGAGTCAGCCATGATGAATTAGATGGTAATGCAAGCAAGGAATATATGATTTCAAGTCTGACAAATCATTCGCACTACATGTGCGATGAACACGGCTGTTTTCCGACTTTATGGCCTTGATGGCTCAGTTATCGGTCCACAGAAATTTCCGTCCTTTAGGCTTCTTGAGTTCTAGCGCTTGCACAAAAATCCGCTTGTTATCGGGTGTGCTGATCATTAACAAAAATAGGAGTTGGGATGGTTTATGCTACAGCCTTATTGCAATTGTTGTGAGTCGTGCCTTACCTGCTTTGGAAGCAAAGTCAGTCTTTTTTGTTCGCGAGCAGACCGTGCTATAATGTTGGTTTCTTGTTTGGCAGGCACGCGGTGAACGATGCATTGACAGGGCAAGTAAAGAAAAGAGAAAAAGCAGGAGTGACGCTTATTCTGTATATTACAAATTTTCATGATGTGATTGCTTTTCTTGCATGAACCCCTGTGTGCCCATCGTGGCAAAGCGTTTCGTTGTGCATGGCATATTCATAATCGTATCAAACTAGTAGACGTGATACGCTGTCATTCTGTGTGTGCCGTTGTGGGATACTTATTCTTATTTTTGTTAATATTGACTCTTTCTTTGCGCCTATTGATTAAGCCATCATATAAGAAATGTTATTGATAAACGTTGACAACATTGCAAACGTTACCAAATCAATCAACAAAAATATCAGATTACTTCAAGTAAGTTCTAGAACCGGTGAAACCCAGAGGCTCGACGATATGCGACCCATCGCATACCAGATCGGTTCGCCGCCCAGCACCCCACGAATTCCAATAAGCGGACGTCAAACTCAGACGCGTCACTGATGACGATCATACCATGTACGGCTCAGCTATTCAAAAAGAGACGCGCATGTATAGGTTGGAATGGAAATTAGCTGGCGAGAAGGACGTCATCAGTATTTGGGAAAAAGGGCAGCTTGCGAACAAGGAAGTTCACAAAGCGCTTAAAGGTTTCCTCTGCTTTCCTTCGGATTAATGTGATGGGCGTAAACTAGAAAAAGTCAAATCGCATGACATTAGCTGTTTTATCGAGCTCCTTTGGTGCGACGAGAATCTGAGTGCTGGCTGCTGATGATCCGGTTATGCTAATATGTGCATTAGCATAGATTAATCATTTAGGCTGGTGTGGTAAAAGTGCGTAGTGATCAAATATGGTTGCGCAGTTTAGAGAGCGATAATTTGCGAAGGGAGCTTCGATGCCACTTTTCTTAATAACTTATAAGGTTGGGATGGTCAGCAATTTGAATTGGTCTAGCAACGCCTGCTTAGCTTTTCAGGAACTACACGATGAGGTGCAGAATAAACCAGGTGTTCCGTTTTTAGAATGTCATTGAGAACATTGACCTTCACAGGCTTTGTTCAGAGGGTCGCTATTCAGTGCCACCGTGAGGACTATTAAGATATCCATCAACCACATCGGTTCACCGCCCAGGAACCCACGCATTCTAATAAGCGGACGTCAAATTCACTCGCGTTACTGATGAACATGATACCATGTGCGGCTCAGCACTTAAAAATGACATGTCAGTGTATAAGTGGGAATGGAAATTAGCTGGCAAGAAGGACGTCATCAGTAAAGTGGGAAAAATGGTAGGCTGCGAAGAAGGATGTTTACAAAGCGCCTAAGTGTTTCCCCTGCTTTCATTCGGATGAATGTGATGGGCGTAAACTAGAACTAGAATTTTAAATGGTCTGACAATAGCTGGTTCGCCGAAGTCATTTCGGGCGAGGGGAATCTTAAGACTGGCTGTTAATGATCCGGTAATGCTAACATCGTGCATTAACATAGATTGATCATTTAGTGTGGTGTGGTAAGAGTGCGTAGTGATCAAGTATGGTTGCGGAGTTTAGAGGGAGATAATTTGCGAAGAGACCTTCGATGCCACTTTTCTTAATATCTTATAAGGTTGGGATGGTCAGCAATTTGAAATGGTCTAGCAACGCCTGCTTAGATTTTCAGGAACTACGCGATGAGGTGCAGATTAAGCCAGGTGTTCCGTTTTTAGAATGTCATTGAGAACATTGACCTTCACAGGCTTTGTTCAGAGGGTCGCTATTCAGTGCCACCGTGAAAACTATTAAGATATCCATCAAGTTCCCCATGGTACCCTAGTGGGAGTTTAAAAGTTTTAAAAAATAGATGCCTTGCAAAGCATTGAAAAGGATATCAAGGCATTAGAATATTATTAGAAGTCAGGCTCATAGTTTTATGCATAGTATCAAGAAATAGTATTAAGAGTAGTAGTAAAAGTAATAAACAGCAGTCTTTTTCCTTATTGCGTGAAAGCTAGCAGGGATATTATAGTACAGTAAACATAAAAGCAAAAAAAAATGTTATGAATAAATTTTGCCAATACATTTTTTTTATTTTAAAGTCAACAAAACAGTGCAATGTACTTTCAGACAGCGACACCTTAGGTGCTACTAACGCAGATCTCGCCGAATCATTTAATGATTACTTCGTTAATACAGGCACCACCCTGAAAAAAACGTGCCCAATATACAGAGTTAGTGTCAATTTTACCTCCTTAAAAAACACATGCGTTTTGTCAGAAATAAAAACAGCGGTAATCATAGATACTGAAAGCTTGTCGTCAAATAAGCCCATGGGCCACAATATTATGTCTTTGCGCTTACAGAAACACAGGATCAGCATCTTGGGTCCGGCGCTTGCAGATTTGTTCAATGAATTCTCTCTATCGGGTATATATTCTGTACCGATAAGAGCGGGAGCATTACACTAAGCAGATAAAACCAAATTGCTTTGCGAAATTATTGTCCAGTAACTTTTTTATCATGTAATAATACGATCTACGAAAGGCAGATTGGAAAGCGCGTTAGAAACTATCTTGAAAAATAACACCTACCTTCAATCGCACAACGTATGGTTTTCGAACTTGTTACACTGTTACAACTGCCGTAAGCTCCCTACAGGAAATTATAAGCCAAACACTTCACACGAACTACTTCGCACTCGCGTATCCTTATATAACAGAAAAGCGGACTCGGTGGGTCACGGAATACTATTGCGAAAATAAGTACATTATGGTTTTAAAAGACAAGCACTTAACTGTTTCCGCAGTTTTTTACCTAATCGTAAACAATGAGTGGTAGTTAGAGGCAAAGAAACTTCACTAAAGACAGTGCGAAGAGGCGTTCCGCAAGGATCTGTACTCAGCCCAATTGCCTTCGCTCTCTTCAATAAAGATTATCATAGATCACTCAGATTTTATCATTCTATTATATAAAAGATAACACAGGTCTAGAATTCCAAGGAGTCAATGCAGGAAGCAGGAGACTTGGCTGAAAGTGAGCTGCATATCACTTTAGCGTGGTGGGAAATTATCTCACTTGTTTTGAACGCCACAAAACCTATTATATAGTGCTTGCTTCCAATCGAAAAACTAGTCCTAATTTTTCAACATGTACCTTAGAGACACAGAAATGTCAAATAATACACCTAATGAATTGAAGCATTTTTGATTGTCATTTACCATATTGTATAGCATCACGTGCTTTCACATACGTCTCGTACATTGATCCTGTCATGAAAATATAAATATGTGCTGAGAATATTCACATCGGCCACTAAGGATGCGCACCGCGCACAGGTTCTCGCGCAGTTAAATATAATCGCACTTATCCAAGCTTCGGTCTATAACACAGATGTAATACAGAGAATACTAAACGCGATAAAGCCTCATCTCTCACCAACCTTTCCCATGCTTACAAGGGATACTATAGGGGCTGAGCACAATACATACAACTTACCGTAAACTAACAATTTGAATGGTCAACATTGTCTATAATTCCGTAATGCAGTAGTTTGGAGTGAAATACACAGCTTCATTATGAAACTTCGAAATACTACTCCTTCATTAAACCATCACTGCAAATAAAGTGTACGAGATTACTTGTATTTGCTTTCTGTGCGGGATTGTAACTTACACCGAATTTTTAGCTATAGAATGACAATTAGCCACATAAGCAAATGATCGAATTTCGATTCTGTTAACCATAATACATAATGCGAGAATAAAGATTTCCAATACACTTCGCGAGGAGGACGTCATCAACATAGGTGGGGAAAAAAACCAGGCTGCTGACAGTGACGTTCACGAAGTACTTGAAGGTTTCCTTGGCTGTTCATCGGATGAACGTTATATGCATAAACAAGAAAAGGTCACATAGTTTAAAAAATCTGTTTTTAAGGTCATTTGGTGCGACAAGAATCAGCGGGCACGATTTTAAGATCCTGTTTTGGTAATATCGTGCATCCGCATAGATTGATGATTTAGTCTGGTGTGTCAAATGTGGGTAATGATCAAGAATATATGGTAGCGCACTTCAGAGGGTGATCATTTGAGAAGGAACCTTGGATGCCAGTTTGCTTGAGAACCCTATGAAGGGGCGCTGGTCAGCAATTTGAAGGTGGTCTAGCACCGCCTAGGTAGCTTTTCGTGAACCAGCTGATGAGGTACAGTCTAATGCTACTCCTCACTTTTTATAATGTGATAGAAAACATTGATTTTTACTGGCTTTGGTAAACTGGAGGATATTGAGCGGCACCGTGCCGACTATTAAGGTATCCAACAAGTTCCCTATGGTAACCTAGTTGGAGCGTAAAAGATTTAAAAAATGTAAATACCTTGCTGCAAGACACATCATTAAAAATGATTAGGTATTTGAATATTATCAGAAGTTAGGCTCATAGATTTATGCACAATAAAAATGGCAGCAGAACTTTATTTGCATAGCTAAACAGGCATGATGTCACTCACCCACTGACACACACACGAAGCGTTCACTAAATGACCGCGATTACTCGCGATCACCGTGCCGGTGTGGTGATCAGATCGACGGACGAGTGCTTCCGCTCAGATCTGCCGGTACGTTTACCATGTCACTGTGCCGCACCTTTGGATCTCAGCTGAACACGTGTGCTCTAACAGTGAGCGCGCGGGAAGACAGCGCACATCAACGCACCTGCCTACAAGGATTGCCCTTGCCACCGTGGCTGTGGCCATCTCATGCTCGCCGTCGCGCTGGCAACAGGTCACCTGACTTTCAACAGCCAGCGTTCGCGGAGTGCATTTGCAGTGGCGCCCGAGATAACACAGCGGCGGTGAGGACGGTGCAGAAGAGCCTATTGTGTACGCAAGTTTTCCATGCATAATAAATGAAATAGGAACTAGCAAACAAGTGTTTACCGCGTTAGTCTTAAGCTAAGAATAATGAACGCTTTTCGCCCACGGGAATGCAGAAACCGTAAACTGATTGTTGATGACCCCAACGAATTTCAGTGGCTTTTAAAGCCCCCTTGACAGGAACTCGGATGGGAGCTTGCGGTCAGTTTTATTGGTAGACACTATATAAGCACTAGATGTCGAGTCACGAAAGACCCGCAATACCCAGGCTAAGCGTCTCGCTATAATACACTCCCGGGAAACGACACATACCGGTGATGACATAGCCACACCACGTATTAACACCGTCGAAATGAGTTATGTACGAGGCATGTGCTGCAGCTGGACTCCTGTTTCGCGCTTCTCTAAGAAGACGCTGCAAATCATGGGGTGACATCATAAATACATGTCATACCGGTGCGTGGGAACGCTGAGAAAGACGTCATGCGGCAACCTGGCTGCTATCTGGCGCTTCTTTGTGCAGAAGCTGCACCATCTAGAGGAGCTGTCGAGAAGCCTGGACGTGGCAACCGAGACAAGAAGCACGGCGCGCCGGAGCCTGCGAACACTGAGAATTGTTTGCTGGCTTGCCTCACGCTTAATGACATCTACTGAGAGACCAAAGTTGGCGAGACGTTTGTTCTTGAGCAGCACTTACCTAGCGCATTCATGGCGCACCTCGATATAGAGTCATGGCGTGAATGGTGTTCATTCAAAAGTGGTACCTGCACATTACATTTGTGGCATACCCTTTCAATGCGTCGGGTTGCTGTGTTGAAGGTAGGTTTCTAGCATAATCGTTCCTGTGTTATCGTGTTTAGTTCTTGTCATGCCACGGCCACTGACGCGATGCCCTGCGCATGCGTGGCATGCACACATATGTATATATACTACGGACCAATAAAGGAGGGGTTCTTTCCCGTTCGTGTTCAAGGCGGTGTCGTTAGTCGCGGAAACACGACATGGTGTCAGAAGTGGTCTTCGTAAATTGGTTAGAACCACGGGAGACGTAAGAAGATACCACTACGGCTGACCACGATAACGGGACAAGAGCTTAGAGCCATGGCGCGTGAGCAAAGTGGTATTTCGTGCCTGGTCTTTCCTGTACAGCCACCAACAAGCTTCAACTTTGACAAGGCGTCTGAGGGGCCGGCGTGGGTGCAAGAATTAGGTGATTATCGATTTGCTTCCGGCCTTAATGAGCGAACTCTATAGGCTCAGGTACGCACCCTGCTGCATACAATGGGGCGGCAGGCACGCAACGTATTCAAGACCTTTGAGCTGTCGGAAGAACAGTCAAAGGACTATGAAGTGGTGAAAAAAAAAGGTTTCGACGCCTACTTCACTGCCACGCGCAATTTGGTCTACGAAAGTGCGTGCTTCCATCGTCGCCACCAAGTTTCAGGTGAATCGGTGGACCAGTATGTAACGGCCCTACATACTTTGGCAGATAAATGTGACTATGGCGTGATGAAAGAACGGATGATCCTCGACCGTTTCGTGGTTGGACTACGCGAGACAAATTTGTCCGAGGCCCTACAAATGGACGCTGCACTAACTCTGAAAACTTCACTGACGAAGGCAAGGATGAAGAAAGTGGTACAGCATGCAACAACAGGAACTTCACAGCAGTCCATACCACCAACCAGCCAGCGTAGAGATCGACGGAATTCATCGACGAGCAAGCCGTGGACGTCCAGAGGACAAATGGGCCAACGAAGACGTCCGAAAGTGTGCAGCTTGCGGCAGGGCCCGTCATTTGGCGTCATCGTGCCCTGCAAGAGGGGCAATCTGCTACAGGTGCCAACGACGGGGACATTTCGCCGCTGTCTGCCCACAAAAGCGGAACTTCACGATCGCCGAAGCAAGCGCATCCGAGGTAGGCCTGTGCAGTGTTCACCGGACGGCTACGCCGAGTGAGCAAACAGACATAAAGTGTACCATCTATTTTTTGAGACTTTAGCTGGCACAATTGCAAGAGCAGGTTTTGTTCAGGTCGCTATTATTGGGGTTACAGTGTCTGCTAAGGTTGACACAGGAGCAGAGGTAAACGTTGTTCAGCATCGTTTCCTGGCCTACCCAAGGCTCTGGAGTGTTCTAATGTAATTTTGAAGGGGCCAGGCAATGAAGTGTTAGATATGAAAGGACAGTTCACTGCAGACATTCTGTGGAAACGATGTTTGGTTAGGCAGGAAGTTTTCGTCATTCACTCGGCGAGTAATGTCATTTTAGGCTTGCCAGTAATAGAAGCTTTGGGAATTGCGAAATTTGTAGACATAGTTTCAGTCTACCAAGCTGTGCAAACGTGCTTCCCTTATTTGTTCCGCGGTTTGGGTACCATGAAAGGAGAATACTGTATAAATCTCAAAGCAGACGCGGTGCCATATGCCATGTACATCGCTCGTCGTATACCCACCCGCTGAGGGATGGCGTGAAGCGCGAGCTAGAAGAAATGGAAAGGAACGGGGTCATTCGCAAAGTCGAAGGGCCAACCAAGTGGTGTGCTGGCATACTGCTCGTCTTGAAGCCGTCCGGGCAAGTGCGAATATGTGTTCACCTAACGCAACTGAATAAGTCGGTGAAACGCGAGCGATTTGTGCTCCCCACTGTTGATGAGACACTCGGGTTACTTAGCGGAGCAGCGGTGTTTTCTAAACTTGACGCGAACTCGGGATTCCATCAGGTAAAGCTAAGCAAGGATTGTCAGCTACTGACCACGTTTACTATTCTTTTTGGACGTTATTGCTTGGAAGGCCTGCCGTTTGGCATAACCTCTGCTCCTGAATATTTCCAAAGGCAAATGTGTGAAATCCTTGATGGAATTCCGGGGGTCGTAAACATAATGGACGGTGTGTTGGTCTTTGGTTCTTCACAGAAAGAGCATGATGAGCGATTGTTTCGGACTTTAGACCGCTTGACAGAAGCCGGCATAACTTTGAATCACGAAAAATGTCCGTTCAGTACAAAAGAGCTTTGTTTTTTGGGATGCCGAGTGAGCAAAGATGGCATACTGCCGGATCCTGAAAAAGTTGTAGCCATCACTGATATGAAGCCGCCTGAAAATTTTGAGGATATGGAGACATTCCTTGTCTTGCAAATCATTGCTCGCGGTTTATTCCAGACTTAGCGGAGAAGACTGGGCCGTTACGTCAGTTGCTGCAAAAACACAGTGAGTGGATTTGGGCTACGCCTCAGCAGATGGCTTTTGACAGCATAAAATGTGCTATCTGCTATGATAGGTGTATGGCAAAGTTTGATCCATGGAATCAAACCATTATTTCTGCAGACGCGTCGTCGTATGGTTTAGGTGCAGTTTTACTTCAGGTACAACCAAACAAAGAGAGGCGGCCAGTTATATTTGTTTCAAGATCACTGACTACAACAGAAATGCGCTACGTGCAAATTGAAAAGGAGTCCCTAGCTCTAACATGGGCGACTGAGCGTCTCGAAAGTTATGTGCGTGGACTGCACATAACGCTGGAGACGGATCACAAACCGTTAGTGACTTTGCTAGGAAAGGCTCCGCTAGATTTGGTACCGCCACGCATTCAGAGATTCCGAATGCCCCTGATGCGATTCAGTTTTGATGTAGAATATGTTCCTGGGAAAAATTTGGAAATTGCTGATGCACTTTCTAGAGCGCCAATGCGAGGGCAAAAACCAAGAACTTCCTTTCTTTTGATGAAGTGAACTCGTTTATTGCTGGTGTGTTGTCCGAGTTGGGTGAATGAGATCACTTTAGACTGGTCGCCGAAGAGCAGGCAAAGGACGAGACCTGCCGTACATTGTGCCGTTACCTTCGTGAAGGGTGGCCTGGCCCAGAAGAAGGATGCGGTTGTCCGGGAAAAGCAGCAGCAGAATTATGACCGCAGTCATGCGGCCCGTCACCTTGTCCCATTGGCGCCCGGTGACTCTGTCCAGGTCAAGGACCGCAAGCGTGAATGCGTCATCTGTCAGCAGGCAAAACGGCCGCGGTCGTACATCGTCGCGTTGGAGAATGGCGTCCAGATCGAACGCAACAGGAAATTCCTAGTCAAGCAAGCACCAAGAAAAATTCCAGATTCGTACAACGAGACATACGACTTTCCCCCTAGCCTGGAAAATGCAGAGGTTAGCGATCAGCCTAACTTCCAAGCCCTCCAAAGTGACCCCACACAGGATCGGGGTAATGTTTCACCGCGGCTGCCAGGCGAATATGTTACACGATTCGGTAACATATGTACACATATGTATATATACTACGGACCAATAAAGGAGGGGTTCTTTCCCGTTCGTGTTCAAGGCGGTGTCGATCGTCGCGGAAACACGACAGGTTTTCGACGTTGACTTGATTTCGCTCAACATCTGAGAAATGTAAGGGAACTTTTTCGTCACAGTATAACGCACATTTCCAGTGACACGTACCTAGTTATCCAAGTTGGTGTCAAAGACGTTCATTGAAGAGTGGCCCACACCTGCTGGCACATACCCAGTCAGTCAGAAAAATTTCGAATAAATTGACTTGACTTGACGTGACCAAAGTTTACATCAAAGAGGTTCAGCAAAGACCAGCTCATACCCAGTGGCACATACGCAGTCTTCTAAGTCGGCGTCAAAGACTTTCTTCCAACATGCGTGCCAATCTATTCGAGCACCTCTGTGACACATATCGGCGTGAAAGAGCTTCGTACAAGAGAAGCGCACATGCACACTTTGGCACGTAGTCAGTGACCCAAGTTGATCTGATGGTAGGTTTCGTACCCTGTTAGCCTCAATAGAGCAACCCGATTCGCTAATCATTCACCCACGGACTACCATGCGGCCGGTTAGGTGGGAAGATAGATAGATAGATAGATAGATAGATAGATAGATAGATAGATAGATAGATAGATAGATAGATAGATAGATAGATAGATAGATAGATAGATAGATAGATAGATAGATAGATAGATAGATAGCCCCAAGAAAGTGCCTCAAATACCAACAGAATGACAGCACATTAAAAAGGGTTTTAGGGCCAACGAAGTAGGATTTTCTCAAAAAAACTTACATAACGGGAAGTTAGTGCAGGTTAATCGGTTTTACATTCTTGCAAGGAAGGCAGACAATAGTTAATCGCATCACGACACTAGACGGCTTCACGAAAATTCTGTGACTGAGTTGCACCAGCGGCTTCTCACGCTAGAATCATTATGTGTATTTTGCACCACGAAAAAGCGTGCCTGGGTTTACAACACAGTCCTATCCTGTATTGTAAACCCAAAAGCTTGCACAGAAATCATAATTCAATATTATCCTTAAGGATTGGCTCTAATGTCGCAGTTACGTTATAACCATATTGAAGAACGCCTAAGAAGAAGCGGATCTCTATACACACATAATTAGAACGTTTTGTCCCTCCCAAGAATGACTAAGTCCAAAGAAGACATTGTGGCACTGTACCTTTCATCGTAACAAAAATATAAGAAACTGGATGTCACGAAGACGAGTACTGGTGACTACGGAATGCTTTTTCTACAAATCGAACACAAGCTTACATTTGGAATAACGTATAGGCAAGGCAACTAAAAAATTCATCCATTCGTGAATAAACTTGTAAGTACCATAACAAATTTTGCCGACGCACGTAACAAGCTAAGCTATGCAGATAATTTAATAATAACGTTGAGGATAATGAAAGTACTGAAAAGCAATATTTCATATCATGCTGTGGCTTATAAAGCCACATTAGTAACACGACAACTGTCATGACAACGATGTCTTATATAATTAGTCATATACTTTCTAAATATATTGGAAATGGTGTTATATTAGGAGCAATTGCGGAAAGTGTAAAGAACCATTTATAGACAATATGAATGTACCCTTAAATTATCCTAACATCAGCATTCAAACAACTGGTTTCGCAGAAAGGTGGGACTACCTGAAAACTAGCAAGCGTTTAGTAGAAATATAGTTTAGTAAGGTCAATCACACCTACGTGAACCGAGCATACAAAATGTTCTTTAATAAATTACTCTCTCGCTGTGTTAAACAAAATCCAAGCTCACGTAGAGCCAGGTAATTCCCCATCTTGATCGGTCCTCGAATGAGGGACGCCAAACGCTTAGCGAATAAACAAAGTTAGTAGCCCTTCCCCTGTCGAGGAAATGGGGTTGAGCGAAGTTTGTCGTGTGTTTCTGAGTTGTTCCCAGGAACAAATTGCACTGACGAGTACCACGTTGTGCTAGAACCACAACAGATCACACACACTGCAGCTGGCTCCGAACTTCCGGCAGAGACGCTCACAAGGCTCGCCCTTGCTACCGTCGATGTCGCCATCGCATGCTCGCCCTCGCGCTGGCAACAGATCACCTGACTTTCAACAGCCGGCGTGCGGGCCGTGTGTTGGCAGTGGCACCTGAGACCGCACAGCGGCGGCGATGACGGTGCAAAAGAGCCCATAGTGTGCGCAAATTTGCCATGCGTAATAAAATGAAGCAGGAACTAGCAAGGAAGTGTTTTCCACGTTAGTCTTAAGTGAACAAATGATGAACGCTTCTTGCCCATGGGAATCCAGAAACCGTGAACTGGTTGTCGATGAACTTTAGTGGCTTTTAAATCCTCTTTGACAGCCACATGGGCGGTAGCTTGCGGTCTGTTTTATTGGTAGACACTACGTAAACAATAGATCTCGAGTCGGCGAAAGACCCGCAATGCCCAGGCTAAGCGTCGCGCAAAAATACGCTCCTACTGAAACGACACATACCCGTGATGACATAGCCACACCATCTCAACCACCATCGAAACGAGTTATGTACGAGGCATGTGCTGCAGCTGGACTCCTGTTTCGCGCTTCTCTAAGATGACGCTGCGAATCATGGGGTGACATCATAAATGCATGGCAGATCGGTGCTTGCGAACGCCTAGAAACACGTGATGCGGTAACCTGGCTCCCGTCTGGAGCTTCTTTCTGCACACGCAGAACCATCTAGTGGCGCGGTCGAGAAGTCTGGAAGTGGGATCCGAGACTAGAAGCACGTCGCGCCGGACCCTGAGAACACTGAGAATTATTTGCCGGTTTGCCCCACGCTAAATGGTACATACCGAGTCACCCAATTTAGCGAGACTTTCACTCATGACCAGAACGTACCTATAGTGCATTCATGGCGCACCTCGCTAAAGCCATGGCGAGAATGGCGATCATTGAAAAGTGATACCTACCCAGTAAATTTGTGGCATACCCTTCTAATGCGTCGCGTTGCTGTCCTTGAGGAACTTTTCTGACGCTGATTTGATGTCGCTCAGAATCGGAGAGTGTTGAGGCACCTTATTCGTCATTATAGAGTGGCACATTCCCAATGGCACATACCTAGTTATACCCAAGTTGGTGCCAATGACGTTCATTGGACAGCCAGACACACCTTCCAGCACATAACCACTCACCCAAGTTGGCATGAAAGAGTTTCAGTAAACACCAGTTCACACCGAGTGGCATATACACACTGCTCTAAGTCGGCGTCAAAGACGATCTTCTAACAACCTTGCCTATCTAGTCGAGCATGTGCAGTTACACATATCGGCGTGAAAGAGCTTCGTAAAAGAGAAACGCGCTGAGCAAGAAGTCGCGGGATCGAATCCCGGCCACGGCGGCCGCATTGCGATGGGGGCGAAATGCGAAAACACCCTTGTACTTAGATTTAGGTGCACGTTAAAGAACCCCAGGTGGTCCAAATTTCCGGAGTCCCCCACTACGGCATGCCTCATAATCAGAACTGGTTTTGGCACATAAAACCCCATAATTTAATTTAACAAGAGAAACGCACATGCACACATTGTGACATATATACTCAGTGACCCAAATAGATCTGATGGTTGGTTTCGTAACCTGCTACTTCAGTAGAGCAACCCAATGCACTAACCATTCGACCACGTGCAACCCGGAGACTCGGGTATTTGGGAAAACATTTATATATATATATATATATATATATATATATATATAGATAGATAGATAGATAGATAGATAGATAGACAGACAGACCCCGGCAAGCGCGTCAAGTACCCAAAGAATGACAGCACATAAGAAAGTGCTTCAGGGCCAACGAAGTATGAAGTTCTGAAAAAGATGTGTTCATCAACGAGCACCTTTGCCCCAAAACACAGCTATGCTATGTATGGCTATTGCAAAAAAGAAATTAAACAACAGGAAGTTGGTTCGGGTTGATAAATTTTACATACTTGCAAGGAAGGTAGACAATTTGAGAGCCATACGCCTTACAATGTTAGGCGACATTGCGAAAATCCTGTGACTGGGTTGAACCTCCGGCTTTACACGCTAGAATCATTATATGTATTTCGCACCACGGAAAAGCGTGCTTGGGTTCACTCTGTTGTCCTATCCTGCACTGTAAAATCAGAAGATTCCTCAGAAATCATGATTCCATATTATACTTAAAGTCTGATTTGAATGTCGCAATTACATTATACACTATCTGAATATTCCTTAAGAAGAAGTAGATGTCCATACATACATAATTGCAACTTTTTGTCCCGCCTAAGAATGGCTGAGTCTATTGAAGATAGTGTGGCACTGTACATGTTACTGTAAATAAAATATACGAAACTGGATGTCACGGAGGCAAGTACTAGTGACTACGAGATGCTTTTTGTAAAACTGGAATACTACGTTATAGTGGGAATGACGTACCGGCTACCCAGCGAAAAATTCAGACATTCATGAATAACTTTGAAAGCACCATAACAAATTTTGCAAGCACATGTAACAAGCCAAATTTATGTAGATCTTTAAATAATAACATTGCCGAATATAACAATATTAAAAATAAAAATTTCATATCAGGCTATGGCTTAGAAAACCACATTAGTAACCCTAGAAATGTCACGGCAACCCCGATTTCCATGATTGACCATATACTTTCTAACTATAATATAAATCACGTTATATCAGGAGTCATTGCTGAAAGCATAATGGGCCATTTCTAGACCATGTACATGTATCCTTAAATAATTCTAGCACCAATATTTAAAGAACTCGCTACACCTACTTGAACGGAGAATCTGAAATATTCTCTCATCTATTACTCTCCAGCTGTGTTAAACAAAATGCAAGCTCACGCACAGCTAGCGACTTCTAGATCTCGATCTGTCCTTGAATGATGGAGGCAATACAATTAGCGAATAAACAAAATGACCATTGGCTCAGTAAGTTGAAACAAAGCAGTCAATATTGAGGTACTCGATATAAGACGACGCACAATCTATCTCTTTCATTAATGCAGGAAAGTAGGGAGGGGTATTTTAGTACAATAAAAATAAGAATGAGATATTTCTTAATGAATTTGTCGAATAGTTATCTTTCTGATAAGGCCCACGAAACTGTGCAATGTATTTCCAGACTTTCCGAATCATTTAATGACTATATGGCTAATACAGGCACCACTACACGCTCCAATGGCGTGCCCGTGATAGAGTTTTCCTGAATTTTAATTGCCTTCAAGATAACGCATTTGCTTTTTCGGAAATAACAGCGGTAATCATAGATTCTGTAAGCCTTTGCCATCAAATGAGACCATGGGCCACGACAGTATACATGTACGCTTACTGTACGTATACATTTACACTTACACAGCATTAGTATCATTGGTCCAGTGCTTGCACACTTATTCAATGAATCCTTTCTCTCGGGTACATATTTTGTCTAGCTCAAAATCGGAAGAGTCGTAGCATTACACCAAGTAGATAACCGGAATGACTTGGCAAACTATAGTGCAGTAACCAGCTTATGATGTAATAATACGCTCTTCGAAAAACAGACTGGAAAGCGCGTCAAAAGCTATTTTTCAAAATAGCCTACCTTCAAAAGCACAACACAGTTTTCGAACTGGTTACACTGTTACAATTGCCGTATACGATTCTTAAATGAAATTATAAACGAAGCACTTAACAAGAATTACTTCGCACTCGCCTATTCATTGACAACAGAAAAGCTGACGCAATAGACAACGGAATACTATTACGAAAATAAAAATATTATCATTTTAAAGAACAAGCACTGGACAGTTTCCGCAGTTTATTACTAAATCTTAAACAATATCGAAATTTCAACAACGCTTGGAAAAAAAAAAGAATACTTAAAGTAATTTTCAAAAGACTGGAAAGGAACAATATTAAGTGGGTGGGAACGGCGCGTGGCACGCCCAGTAGAATGACTGAAGGAAATAGGTGCTTGAATGCAACTCTGGCCGTGTACAATCTTATGTAGCAAAGTGATACGCTCAAGTGTGCGTCGATGAGCCAAGGGTCCTATCGATACTGCGCATGCGTGGGATGAGCTAGGAAAGTTGCGGTCATATCGGCGAAAAATTAACCGTATTGCTTTGTTTTGTATGGCTTCAAACTTACTAATGTCAAGTGCAGTGTAAGGTGACCATACCTCTGAGGCATACTCTAGTAATGGTCTGACGAGGGATTTGTAAGCTGTTAATTTGCGGTCCTTAGTGGAGCACTTGAGGGTTCGCTTTAAATATCCCAGTTTCCTAAGTGCCCTAGCGCAAATTGTTTCAATATGAAGGTGCCATTTTAGGTTTTAAGTGAAGGTAACTCCAAGATATTTGAAGGTATTCACAAAATTTAGGTAGTGCCCATTGCAACAACTGAAACTTAACGGTTGCTTTTTATTAGTAAAGGTCATTTGTACAGTTTCTTGCTAATTAATACACATTTGCCACGCGTTGCTCCAACCACAAAGGACGAACATACATTGTTAAGAACCTCTTAATCTCGTCTGTTAGTTCTGGTATAGAGCACGAAGTCGTCAGCGTACAATCGCAGTTTCACTGGCGTGTCCCTAATGACCTGTGTGACATCATTAATGTAAATAATGAACAACAGGGGTCCAAGGACCGAGCCCGGCGGTACTCCTCAAGTGACTGTGGCCGCCAATGACTGTGCGTGATTAAAAGTAACTTATTGAGACCTTAAATGTAGCCAATCACCTATACAGCCGAGTATTTTGTCATCGTTAATAATTTTACTGAGCCTAAAAAGTTTTCTGTGGTACACCACATCAAGCGCTTTGCTATAATCTATGAATATGGCATCAACCTGACCTCGATTATTTAGAGCCTAAGCGATGTCATGAGTGAATTCGATGAGTTAAGTAGTCGTAGAAAAAGCAGAGCGAAAACCATGTTGATTCTGCGACAATATGTTATTAGCAGTGAGATACTGAAGAACATGTTTGTGAATTATGTGCTCTAGGAGTTTGCCACAGGTACACGTCAATGAGATTGGCCTGTAGTTGGAGATGAGTTGCTTCTTACCTGATTTAAACACAGGAATTTCATTGGCGATTTTCCAAATGGCCGGCACAGTACATGTCTCTAATGATTTACAAAAAATTATGGTTAGATAATGAGCGTTCCATTCTGCATACCGCTTCAAAAACGTGTTTCGCATACCATCCGGTCAGGCACCATTAGTATTGTCGATGTTGAAGAGAAGGTTATAAATGCTGGTATAACTATTTTCCATTCTTGAAAACGGAGCCATTTTCTGGATAATACGAATGTCGGGGTTGATACTATTGTTCGGCTTCTTGCTTGAGTTCTTTGTGAAGTATTCTTGCTTCGGCTTAGCTTTAGTTAAAATGGGCAAAATCTGATGAATAGAACAAGCTTTATTAGTACCCCCCACCCGGTTAGTATGATATAGCTCTCAGGTGTTAGGTATTTTGTTTATTAGATCGAGTGGCAGATCTGGAATCCTTTAATTTATATTATTGATTATGATTTTCTTGTTTTAACTTTTATCATAGAGTAATAGTTTCTGTAATTCATTTTTCTCTTTTTTGTTTATAAATGAATAACTGTATTTATAGGATTATAGATGGAGGTTATGTGGAATGATGGTCATGATTTGTTTCTTTAACATGTGGGTTTTTTTTATTGTAGATAATATGTATAGAATCATATCGACACATATACTTATATATATATTTTTATTATTTTTATATTGTTTTACACTTGTAGCAAATGGTATTTTGTGGCATTTGGCTTCCGTAATGATTGGGTAGGCACTGTTTTTTTTTTCGTTAGGCATTCTGCCTCTTTCATGTATAAATATACAAAAGAATTACTATGGTTTTTAATAATTCAGTTTGCAGTATTTGTGCAAGGTTGAACACAGCCAAACACTAAATTTTTTTTCATCGTTTTGTAGTGTTTTACGCTTAGAGGCCTTGTTTTAGGTTGGCCTTTTAAGTATTTGTTTATTCCATAGCTCGTAATGTGCATATTAGTATTATTATTTACATTTTTCATTTTTTCCCCTGGCCAGGCTGTGGGTTTGGTGAGTCCCTCCCCTGTTGGGGTGGATTATTGAGCTGATAGGCTAGCGTGTAAGAGTTCCATAAAGAACCTTTATTTGCGGGAGATTTCCGTTGGGAAAGCTTTGCTGTCCTTGTAATAGTAGTAAGTGAAACTCAGTTTTGGTGCCTTTATGTGGTGGGAAAGATTGTCTTTCCTTCGTGTCAGGAATTGAATAACCAAAGCGCCCCTTTTGTGGCATGGGAGGAGTATGGCATTTTTAGTTTCTCCCATTTATATTTTCATTTGTTTTCCGTCTTTCCTTGGAGTTGATAGGGTAGCTCTCACCCCTCGTTTGACCCTAGTTTGGGTTGCTTAGAGGGATGGAGTGCCCGCCCGGTGCTTTTTTTTTGTCCGGGGGGTCTTGGGGCTGCTCGGGATAGCTCTCATTCCTTGTTTCACCCTAGTTTGGGTTACCTTGAGGAGTGGAGTGCCCGCCTGGTTTTTCCTTTTTGTCCGGGGGGTCTTGGGGTTGCTAGAAATTGCTCTCACTCTTTGTTTGACCCTAGTTTGGGTTACTTGGATGAGTGGAGTGCCCGCCCGGTTTTTCTTTTAGTCCGGAGGGTCCAAATCTTAAGAGCTGGCTGAAAAACTGCCTTGAGTGTTCATTTGCCTCCCCATAGATTGGCTCATGACTCACCATTATCCCACCGCTCTGTGAGCCTGTTAGGCTATAGGGTTCTTTTCTTTCTTTTTTCACACAACAAGCTCTGTTTTTGGTATAGCTTTGTAGTTTGAGAAGGAGTTTTGATTTCCTCCTTAGCTTATGTTAGTAGAACTTGGTTAATTTTCTTAACAATTTCTCCAACAATTTGCATATCTTCTTTGTTTTTCACAATTTCTGGTTTGTGTTTGGCTATATTCTGCCTGTATTTTTTTTGTAATTTTTCTCTTTCATCTTTAACAATTGGGCATGTTGTTAAATAGTGGTCAAAAGATCTGGCGTACTGACCACATTTACATTTTTCATCTCCAGTAATTGAAAATCGACTTAGATAGTATGGTAGCCGCCCGTGTGCTGACACTGCCTGAGTTTCCCAGTGCCCTAATGGGAAATGCTGTGGTATGTCATTTACGTTTTTAATCCACTGATAGCAATATGTTTCTTTACCCATTTGGTTCCATTCAGTATTCCACTTGTCACAGTATTTCTCTTTTAGTTTACTTTTAATGAATCTTGTTGTAATTGGTATATCCACATATTCTCCATCAGTACATGCTTTTTTAGCTAAATCATCTGCGATTTCATTTCCAGTTATTCCTTTATGTGCTGGGACATGTGTGAATGATACGCTGAATTTTTCCATTTTATCAAGTTTTTCTTTGATATTAAAGATAAAGTAATTCTTATTTTGCGGATTTTCGAGGCCTTTAAGAACAGAGAGGCTGTTCAGAATTTGGTAAGATTTTGTGTCATTCATTTCACTAATTTTGTTAATAGCTTCTGCGATACCTATTGCCTCTGCCTCAAAGTTGCTTGAGTATGGGGGTAATTTGAATAATTTTGAGTGTAAAATATTTCCTGTTTCGTCTAACATAACAAAGCTTGCTCCGCATCTGCCACTCTGTCGTGATCCATCCGTATATATGTTTATGTCTGCTTGTACTGGTTCTTTATTATATTTAATGGAATTGAGTTTTGCACGATGAATTGACCGTAGGTCTGGAAGTGGTGCTATGTCCTCCTTTCTGAAGTTTTGTTCTTCCCATCTAAAGAGCTTTTGGTCATTTTTAAGAGTAGAATTCATTCTCTCTTTCTATAGTTAAATAGATTGGTGGTATTTTTGTTATGACGTTCAATGTTATGTTTGATATTGTTCGGTACCCTTTACATATTTTAATTAATGGTTGTCTTTGAATGCTTCCTAATTTTCTGATTATGTGAGTTTTATTTGAATACCATATAGGTGACCCATATGCAATTGCTCTTTCAATCCCTTTAATGTATATTTCTCTCAATTGTTTTGCTGACATGCCCCAGTTTATGTTTGAGAATTTTGATAGTCCGATTGTGATTGTTTGTATCTTTTCTTGTATTTTCCTGATGTGACTTTGAAAACTTAAATTGCTGTCAAAGGTGACTCCTAGAATTTTTGTTTCGCTTGTTCTCCTTATATTAATACTACCCAGTTTTAAAGACGGGGGCCTATTTTGATATTCTTTTCCGATTATTAGAAGTTCACATTTGTCTTGAGAAAATCTTAAGTTATTCTTTTCACACTAGCTGTATATCTCTTCAAGTGCTTGATTACCTCTTTCCTCGAGCTGGCTTCTACTGTTGGCTGTTAGTGTGAGTGTTATGTCATCTGCGAACGCTTGAACGTTCACTCCAGGAGGCATTTCTTTATTTAATATTTGCGCAACTACTAGGTTCCAAAATATTGGGCTGAGAGGTGAGCCTTGTGGTGCTCCTTGAGCTAGGTTAAATTCTAAACTACCGGATGGCAAGTCATATATGACTTTTCTTTTATGAACTAGGTGTTTAGTAATCTGAATGAAGTTATCTGGTAGTTTAAGATTTTCGAGTTCTCTTAAGATTGCAGTTGTGTTTATGCTTCCAAAAGCATTTTTCTGTCTAAAGAAACTGTTGCTGTTTTTAGTTTGTCTAGCTTTGCTTTTTCTATTGTTATTTTAATTTTATTTATAGCGCCTATTGCTGATTTACCATGTGTGAAGCCGTATTGGTTGCTTGGAAGGAGCTTTTTGGAGTGAAGGTGATGATATATTCTTTGGTAGAGTAATTTTTCGTATATCTTGCCAAATATTGAATTTATGGCTATTGGTCTGAATTTGTTTGCATCCATTTGTTGATTGTTGCATTGCTTTGGAATTAAAATTACTCTTGCTTTCCTCCATGCCATTGGAAAGTATTTTAGTTTGAATGCAGTATTAAATATGAAATGAAATGTTTGTTTGTGTTTATTATATTGCGTTTGGAGGAAAGACGTAGAGATATTGTCAGGGCCTGGTGTGTTAATTTTTAAGATTGCGAACAGTATGACTAATCTCCTCTTCACTGAATGGTATATCGTCATCTTGCCTTATATTTAGAGCTGAGGTATTATTGCTCATATTGTCTGTTTGAATTATTACATTTATTTCTTGAGTCGTATCATGATCTCCTATTTGGTATAAAGTCCTCATTATTTCAGTTACCGTTTCTTCTATTGATGTCGTTGTTTGTCCGTCTGCTTTGAGTATTGGTTGTAATGTTACCGTTTTTTAATTCTATTCGTGGCGATTTTGTATGCCAAGTTGAATGGGTTTTTATTTCTTATTTCTGCACAATACTCTTTCCAAGAATGATCCTTACTTTCATTGATGTGTTGTTGATATAATGTAAAAGCCTCATAATAGCTTCTTTTGTATTTGACAGTCACCTTAGCCGATTGTCAGCAGTTTTTGAAGTTTTAAGGCGAGCAGGCCTTCAGCTCAACTCTGCCAAATGCCGTTTTGGCCGCCGCGAAATCACTGTGCTTGGCCACCATGCGAGTGCTGAAGGCGTGCAACCTGACCCATAAAAAGTTCGTGTTGTCAATGACTTCCCTATACCACGTTCCACTACAGACGTACGGAGCTTTGTAGGCTTGTGCTCCTATTTTCGACGTTTTGTCAGGAACTTCGCCGAAAGAGAGAGAATAAACTTTAATAAAAAGAGCACGTGATCGTAGGTAGCTACTCCACTCTGCAGTGGATGGTCCCCTCAGTCCAGGAGTCCAGCGGCCTTAGCTGCCCTTCTCGCTCGATTGACCAGGTTGAGCTGGTCCGTCGAGTCGGAGCTGGACAGCGCTGCCTCCCATTGCCGTGTGGTGGGGTGTGTTATGGGTGTTAGCTGTGGTGTGTTTGCGCAAGCCCATACCATGTGGTAAAGTGTTGCACATTGATCACAGTGTGGACATTTATGGGAATACAGCGCAGGGTGTATGGCGTGGTAGAGACTCAAATGTGGCTATGTGTTTGTTTGGAGTTTTCGCCATATTACGGTTTCCTATAGCGTCAGAGCATTATGAGGTGGGGGTAGTGTTCGTCGTGAAAGGCGATAGTGTTGTAGGATGTGAGTGTAGGTTAATGGTATGGGCTCTGGTTGGAACTGCTCGGCGCGGTCATCTCGCGGCTCCCGGTGTGCATGCGCTCGGGCGTAGGCGTGTGCCTGCTGATTGCCGCGTAAGGACTCATGCCCCGGAGTCCACACGATTTGTATGTATGGTGGCAGCTGGTGCGCTCCATTCAGAATGCGATGTGCAGCCCTGGAAATTTTGGCCCTGGAGCAACTTCTGCATGCCACCTGAGAGTCCGTCAGAACTATGACGCAATCCCACTGCGGTCTCGTCGTGATGGCTAACGCTATCGCTAGTTCCTCTGCCTCCGCAGCGCTCACTCTGGAAACCGACGATGCATTTATTTCGGTCCCGTGATTGTCGACTACGCTGGTGACGAATGCGGTGCTTCTTGCGGTGCTGGCCGCGTCTACGTACAAGACATTGGAGTGGTTTTCATACTTTCTCGTGAGCGCCTGTGCTCGGGCTTGTCTCCGTCCGATGTGGAAGTTTGGGTGCATGTTCCTGGGAATCGGTGAGACGTGCATAGTTTCTTGTATTCGTGTTGGGATTTTGGTCAGCGCGCTTGTCTTCCGTACGGAATATCCAAGATGTTCCGAGACGCATCGTCGCGCTATTGTGCGTAGTAGTCTTTCCTTCTGGCTTACCAGGTGGGCCTCTATGATTTCCCGTGCGTTGTTGTACACTCCTGTCTCCTCGAGGCGAAAAGTAGCTGTTCTGGGTGGGAGTCCGAGCGCTTGCTTATACGCCTTGCGTATCAGCTGGTCGAGTACCTCCACTTCCGCGTTCCTTAAATTTAAATATGGTGCCAAGTACGCAATGCGGCTCACAATCAGAGCCTGCACTAATCAGATAAGGTCCTGTTCCTTTAGTCCTCTCTTCCTGCTGGTAATTCGTTGAATCATGCGCAAGATCTGCGTGGTCGTTTGTTGTAGCTTCTGTATGGCGTATCCTCCGCCCCCGTCCTTTTGTAAGTGTAAGCCGAGGATCCGAAGTCTGACTACCTTGGTAATCTCTCTAGGACCTATTCGCATGCTGGATGGTTGGTACCGGGGCTATTGATCGTCCTCGTGAGCGCTTCTCGATTATGAGGAGCTCCGACTTCTCCGGCGCGCATTGCAGTCTGCATGCCTCCGCATAGCTTGCTACGACGTCTACTGCCTCCTGTAATGCCTCTTGTTGTTCTCCTATGGACCCTCCGAGGGTCCATATCGTGATGTCGTCTGCATACAAGGCATGTCTGATCTCCGGTATTTTCTCGAGTTGGGCTGGGAGTTTCATCATGGCCACATTGAAAAGTGTCGGTGACAGCACTGCTCCTTGTGGCTTTCCTCTGTTAGGTGTGTCTATTCGCTGTGACCTCACATTTCCCAGCCCTATTGTGGCAGTGCGATCAGTGAGAAAAGCCCTCACGTAGCTGTACGTTCGTCGGCCGCAATTCGTGTCACTGAGATTGGATAGTATGGCTTCGTGCCCCACGTTGTCAAAGGCTCCCTTTAGGTCAAGTGCGAGAATTGCTTTTGGGCAGCACGGCGTTGCTGCAGTCAGTACTTCCTCTTTGAGCTGCAGAAGCACGTCTTGCGTTGACAAGTTGGGCCGAAAACCAAACATCGTGTTCGGCATAAGTTGACGTTCTTCGAGATGCGTCTGTAGCCTGTCTAAGATAACACGTTCCATCAATTTACCGAGGCAAGACGTAAGCGAAATGGGTCTTAGGTTCTCCAGGCAGGGCGTTTTTCCTGGCTTTGGTATCAGTGTAATCTCCGCATGCTTGAATTCTGGGGGTAAGGTCCCTCTGCTTTAGTGTGCATTTAAGCGTTCAAGTATTGCCTGCATGGTTGAATCGTCCAGGTTACGTAGCAACTTGTTGGTGATTCCGTCCTTGCCAGGAGTGGTGTTTCGAGTGAGTCTTGCAATCGCTCGTGTCAGCTCGGAACGCGTTATGTCCCGGTCGAGCTCGCTGTTTTCCAGTCTGGCGTAGTCTGCCGCTCGCTTTGGACCAAGTATCGGCTGGCCAATATATCTACTTTGTAAGGCACACAATAGCTGATCGTCTGTGCCTCCGAAGTTGTGTAGTACTCGGCTCATCGTGTGCTTGCTTTCTCTCTTGCTCTGGGTCGGATCTAGGAGATGTCTGAGTATGGTCCACGTCTTCGCAGTGCCCAGCGTTCCTTGGAGGGAGTTACAGAACTGGTCCCAGTTCTGTCGTGCAAGTTGCTCTGTGTAGCGCTCTGCCTCGTCCGTTAGTTTCGCGATGCGTATTTTTAGCTTACGGTTGTGCCGCTGCCTTCGCCATCTTCTAAGCAGACTGTGGCGTGCTTCCCACATGTGTAAGAGGCGCGGATCCACTGCCGGATTGTCCGTGGTGAGTGCAACCTCCTTGGAGTGTTTGGCTACCGATTCCTGCAGTTCTGTAATCCAGGCCTCTAGATCGGTTATCGCTTGGGCTTCTTGAGTTTCTCTTTCGCAGCGGAAGTTTGCCCAGTCCGTGATTTTGATGGAGCGTATCTTTCTCCTTGGGAAGTTTCCCAGGTGTACCGAGATGTCGAGTATGAAGTGGTCGCTCCCTAGCGTCTCGTTAGTGTTTTCCCACTCGACGTTCTGAAGTCTGGACGCGAGCGCAAGATCGGGACAGGTGTCGCGAGCCGTGCTGTTGCGTACTCTCGTTGGATATGTCGGATCCGTCACTATCGTAAGTAAGGGTGGTGTTGTATGACGTTGTACAAGGTTGTTCCCTTTTTGGTATGTCTGACGTACCCCCACGCTTCGTGCGCCGCGTTGAAGTCGCCTAATATGAAGAGGCCGTTTTGTCCAGCTAGCTGCCTCGCTTGCTGCACCAAGTTGTCTAGGGGTCCCGGCGTTTCCTTCGGCGAACTGTATATATTAAGTATAAAAACACTTGTGTTTCCCCTGCGCTGCGACACTATTTCTGTGAAAATGTGATCCATTCCCGTGTCCGCATAAGTGTGGTCTATTGCAGTGAGGTGTAAGCTCGTGAGTGTGGCCGTACGTGCTTCTGCTGTCGCATGAGTGTGATATCCGGTGATTCTTGGTGTTTTTCCTGTTTCCTGTAAGGCTATTACATCCGGTGGTGTGTCTTGTTTGCCAATGTACGCAGCAGCGTCGCCCTCTTGCGAGTGAAGCCACGACAATTCCACTGCCAAACGGTGATGCCTCCGTTTTGATCATTCGGTTTTCTCGCCATTTTGGTCCTCTTGTAGCATTTGCTGGGGGGTTGCCTCTCTGTGTGGATAAACTCGCGGCTTCTTGTGGCGCTGATCGTTTACCAGAGGGGTGAGAACCTCGTGTAGATGCGTTATCATCTGTCGGATCTCGTCGAAGCCCTTCTCCATTCGCATATGTAGCTCTTGGATGGCTTTCCGGTTTTCGTGAATACCTTTTTCGCAGACTGTTACTCGCACATCGATCGGTTGGGCTGTCGGATTCGGCTCGGGCGACGCCTCGGTGTTCATTTCCTCGACGGTCTCCTGCACTACCTAGGCAGTGGACGCGCGCTGCGGCGGCTGTGGCGGTGTTCGGGGTTCGGGCGAACTTTCTTGCGCTGGTGGCTTGTTTCGGCTTCGTTCCTCCGAATGGCACTATTTTCAAAGGTTTGGGACGACTTGGCCTGGAGATAGCGTTTCTTGAACCGGGAAACGGCCGCTGGATAAAAAAAAAGGTGCGGCCTGCCGCGTGCATCGAAAATGGTGTGATCCGCCGCGGCGCTACACGTCGGGGGCTGTTGTCTGGCATCGACATAGCAAATGCGTCAGGAACGCGCTTGGCACGCCGTCGCGCGTGCAAGCCGACGGCGCGTTCCATCGCCGATGACTAGCGCCATTCAGCCCAGCCAAGCGGCCGACAATGCAACTACGGCTGTCACATTCGCTTCCATTGCAACGCGTTCGACGCGGCAGGCCGCACCTTTTTTTGATCCAGCGGCCGTGACCGGGAGCCCATGCAAGCACGGCCGCTCCTCGCTGACTTCATCTTCCTCCGCCTCTCAGAACTTCGCCGACGTTGCCCGTCCACTCACGGAACTCTTAAAGAAGGAAACGCCATTTTCTTGGGTTCCTAAACAGGCCACTCCGTTTCACACAACACGACATTACTTACGTCACCACCTATCTTGGCCCTATTTGACCCGTCAGCCCCCACTGAACTTCGCACCAGCGCCAGTGGACATGGCATGGGCGCTGTTCTCGCCCAGCAGCAACAAGGACGCGATCGCGTCATGTCCTATGCCAGTCGCCTTCTTTCCTCTTCAGAATGCAAATTTTCGATCACTCAGTGCGAGTACCTTGCACTAGTTTCGACTGTCGGCAAGTTTCGACCATACTTCTTTGGCCACACCTTGTCGGTCATCACAGAACACCATGCGCTTTGCTGGTTGTCTTCCCTCAAAGATCCGACTGGCCGACTTGGTCGCTGGGCACAGAAACTTCAAGAATACAGCTTTGACGTCACTTACAAGTCTATCAGACTGCACCAGGATGCGGACTGCCTATCCCGTCATCCAGTGTACCCTTCCGACTTGTCAGCGCACGATTCGGACGCCTGTGTCCTCGCGATATCCGATTTATCCGACATACGCAGCTAACAGATAAGCGATGCCAATTTGCGGTCAATTATCCGCCGTCTACGCTCTCATGACTGTGCCCCGTCCCTACAATTATTCGTACTTCGTGACGGCATCTCATACAGACGCAACACCAGCTCCGATGGCCCAGATCTTCTACTGGTTGTTCCCGAAACACTCCGTTCCACTGTCCTCGAACATCTTCATGATGCCCCAACCGCTGGACATCTCGGAGCAACTCGCACGTGCGATCGCGTTCGGCGTCGGTTCTTCTGGCCAGGCCTCCACCGCTCTGTGAGCCGATACGTTACTTCTTGCGAGTCTTGCCAGCGCCACAAGCATCCATCCTTGTCGCCAGCCGGTCCTCTTCAGCCCATCGACGTTCCCGGTGTCCCGTTCTACCGCATCGACCTTGATCTCACCGGGCTATTCCCAACATCTCTGACTGGGAACAAGTGGATTGCCGTCGCTAATGACTACGTGACACGATACGCTATCACGCCGGCACTACCGACAAGCTGTGTCACTGACGTTGCGGAATTCCTACTTTACGACGTTATTCTTCACCACGGCGCTCCTCGACAGCTGCTGACCCTTACAAAAATGAGTTTAGACTGTCTGTAGAATGTCTATAGACTACTTGTATACAACTTTACCTTTTTATAAATTTGTTCTTTTGTTGATAAATAGTCTATAGACTGTCTATAGACAAAAGTTGATAAGATTTTTATTTATTTTTGTCTACTCACATTCTATAGACAGTCTATAGAACAATGTCGATAAGATGTTTGTTTCTTCTTGTCTACTTCCTCTCTATAGACTATCTATAGAAAAAAGTCGATACAGTCTCTATTCTTGTTCCTTCATTGTCTATAGATTCTCTATAGACAAAAATTGATAAGATTTTTATTTCTTTTTGTCTACTCACTTTCTATAAACAGCATAGAAAAAAGTCGATACAGTCTCTGTTTATTTTTGTCCATCCATTGTCTATAGACTGTCTATAGACAAAAGTTAAAAAGATATTTATTTCTTTTTGTCTACTCCCATTCTATAGTCGGTCTACAGAAAAAAGTCGATGTCTGTTTATTTTGTCTACTATCTATAGACTATCTCTAGAAAACAGTTGATATAGTCTCTATTTATTCTTGTCCATTCAATGTCTATAAACTGTCCATAGACAACAGTTAATAAGATTTTTGTTTCTTTTTGTCTACTCCCATTCTATAGTCTATCTACAGAAAGAAGTCGATAAGATGTTTGTTTATTTTTGTCTACTTCCTCTCTACAGACAACCTATAGAAAAAAATTCGATAGGGTCTCTATTTATTCTTGTCCACTCATTGCCTATAGACAAAAATTAATAAGATTTTTATTTCTTTTTGTCTACTTCCATTCTATAGTCGGTCTACAGAAAGAAGTCGATAATTTTTTTTGTTTCTTATTGTGATCTTTCGCTCTATAGACTATGTATAGACCAAAGTCGATACCGTGTCTATTTATTCTTGTTCATTCTTTGTCTAAGGACTGTCTATAGGCGACAGTCGATAAGGTGTTGATTATTTTTGTATATGCCAAGTTTACAGATTTTCTATAGGCGAAAGTTGATAAGGTGTCTACTTCTTTTATCTATTCCCCGTCTATAAATTTAGTCTTGACAAAAGTCGTTAAATTGTGTTTTTTGTCTATATTAGCGGTCTATACACCGTTTATACGCAAAAGTTTTTCTGTTTGCTATTTCTTTAGCCGATTGCCAGTTTAGAGAATGTCTACAGAGAAAAGTAATAAAGGTCACCATGGCATCTCTGTCATTGAATTACGCAGTTCTTAATTATTATTTTACCAGATAATTAGGTGTTTAAGAGTCTGCTCGCCGAGTTTCATCCAGTATTGCACTGGTTTTTAACATGTAGCCTCCGGGCCCGGCACCCTAGTTAGTCGGGAATGCATCCCCGACGATAGTTTTTCCTTGCGAACCACACGGAGGCGGAATATATACTTCTATGTGATTTAAATTATTCTTTAATGGTTTCCTATATCCCCCCCCCCCCGATGAAGGCTATAGGGTGGGACATCACCAAAGATCATGTTAACTCGAGCGAACAGACCGTATCCCAAGTAACGCAAAATGTTGCCGCAACGTTCTCTGAATGTGCACAAATGTCGGCGTATAACATTGCCTACATGCTGCTAATGTCCTCTTTTTTGATCGCCAGACAACGTTGGATTGTAACGTTGTGGCAGCGTTGAGCAGCACATTCACGACGTTAACATAACGTTAACAGAACTTCCTGGCAACGTAATGTGGATGTTGCCTTTTGTCACTTGAGCTTTCAGGCAACATACGTATGCGACGTTCAAGCAACACTCAACTGACATTGCAGAATATTTGTAGACATGCATAACAGCAGTGCTGTCAGCATGACAAGGCTGACAGCACCGCAAACCCTTAAATTTACATTTGCTTGACAGATAACTTACTCTAGTAGTTTTCATGTTGCATATGCATAAAATGTGAAACAAGAATTAGTGAAAAACAGCGTTTATTACGTATATATCTTCTGTAGCTTACCAAAATATCTGTGTACCTTACCTTGTGGTAAGATACACTATATACGTAAAATAACGCTGTTTTCACCAGTTCTTGTTTACATTTTCATGCATATACGACATGAAAACTACTAGAACGCATTATCTGTCAAACAAATATAAATTTAAGGGTTTGCGTGCTGTCAGCCGTGTAATGTTGACAGCGCTGCTGTACGGGCAGCTCATCTGTCTTGCACTATATATAGTACCAACGCGCCCTAAGCCAGAATCTGTAAAGTGTTTCACATGGTGGTTTGCCTGACTTGTCTTGCTGTTGTCCATAGCACAGCATATAAATGCTAACTGCAAGTAAAAGTGCAGAATGCAAAGCTGCGAAGTGGTTCATAAGAACAATTTTTCATTTTGGCTATAACAGCAAGAGAAGCAGCATGCACGTCCAATGTGCAGAGGTTCTCGTATAAAGGTTCTCGCAGCAGGAAAGTAAATATATTCCACAAATGTTCATTTTCTTAAACATATCATTTAAGCTTAGACCACAGAAAAAAATCAGTCTTTGCTTCCGACTTACTGCTCTAAAAATCATGTGTCGGTAGCTGCATGTGCTTTCAAGAAATTGGATAATAGCCAACATCAGCTGCTAAGAACAAACGCTAGTATGTAGGAATTGTTTGTGCAGGAAGGTGGTTGAATATGCACCCATGAATATGCATTGGTCCACCTTAAATAATAGTGAATGCCATAGACAAACCTGGTTATAATGTCAAACCATGCATTTATTTACTGTCTGCTTACATCATCCTGGCAAACAAATGACACTTATATAACAGTATCTTAAAAACTGATAACACACTGATAACACACTTAAATATAATTTCTAATAAACATCAAGGTCTTCTATCGCATATTAAGACTCTACTAACAGCTACAACTACAACACAATATATTTTGCTTTCACATGTAGGTCAGACTTCGAAATTTTTTGCTTTTTGTTGAGTTCCCCTATTTCAATGGCAGAACACAATTTATACTTCTTAATAACAGCACAAATACTGTCCTCCTTCACTTTGTAATGTACAACACAACACAGTAACAGTGCGGTTGGATACTATCTCCTGCCAAGCATCCAGCCGGTCTTTTTGCCTAAGCTTGCAGACATGGCAGCAAGTGTGAAGTAGTCAACACAGCCCAAGGCGTAGAGTAACAGAAAGTCATCCAAGCACTGACAGCCAGCCATCACTTTTGCAGAGGATGGCCAGCAGCACAAGTGATGCACACATGCCTCCCTCGGTAGCTTCACTTGCATCCAGACCTCACTGGTTTCCAAGTCAATAATGCGGTAACCTGCAGAGACATCAATTACATCAAACTATAAAGTGCCATCTGAAACACTGAAGTAAGCCATGTTTACTGTCAAAACAGGCTATAAAAATGCTTACAAACAACTTAAGCTTCGCATAACTGTGAAACAAACAATAGTGACTTTACACAGGAGAATAATGCAAAACATCAAAAAGCAAATTTCAGTAAAACCTAACCATTATAGCTATAAGTTTGGACACAAGAGCAAGAAAAGCACAATAAACAATACCCACAACTTCTTTTATTGCGCTAAGCAGTTAAGACGTTAGTATCAATATATTCCTTTAACATAAAGCTTCCTTGCAATGCCATGGCTGCTTGTTACATCCAGTTCAGTCTTTGAAGAAAACAAAAATTAACAAATCATGTGAATGATCTACCACGGTACCAAAACCACATTTCATTCGTGATGAAAGAAAGTTCCAATGAGTGAGTGATAAATTTGACTTGTTGGTACAACGTATTGGTGAATTGCAGCACAGATACTGACGACAGAAAAGACGAGACAATAGACGTGTGCTAACTTCCAACAAAAAGCTTTATTTTCAGCGACCCAGGTTTATAGCCGTCACTCATCACATTGCACATGCGCAATTCACACCCTTAGGAAGGCCAACTCTGTCTGATAAGTGTACAGATGCTGACACACACAGAGCCAAGTCGCGCAATCTTTTCAGCTTCAATAATTTCACGTGTTAGTTGATCACCGCTACTGCTGACAACAATACACCGAGCAAACAATGGTTCACAGGCACATGAACTGCAACAACATGCAAGCCAACTGTCATGCACATTTTTCTTGACATTGTAGAGTGTTCTCTCAGCTGGTCATTGATACAGCGTCCTGTTTGGCCTATGTACTGTTTACCACAAGAAAGAGGGGTACAGTAATTCATGTTGCTAACATAGGGGACGAACAGATTTTTGTGCTTTTTGTTACACTTGTGTGCTGCGCTGAAACATTTTCTTTGATCACACAACTTTATCAGCTTCCGAGCTGCAAAGAAAGTAACTTTAACTTTGGAACGATCTGCAGTTTTCACGATACTGTGAGACAGCTTATGAATGTATGGTATGACAGCCACTTTAAGTCTGTCAGATGGAGTGATCACATGGCAACCACTCGGTGCATGCGCTTTTCAGAGTAGAGGTCATGTGGTCACTGCATCTGACAGACATAAAACTGGCCGTCATACCCTACATTCATAAGCTCTCACAATATCAAGAAAATTGCATATCATTCTAAAGTTGTGTAATCAAAGGCAATGTCACAGCACGCCACACATATGCAACAAAACACCAAATTCCGTTTGTCACCTGTGTTAGCAACGTGGTTATTGTATCCTCTTGTGGTAAACAGTATATAGGTCAAATGGGACACTGTATCAATCACCGGCTGAGAGAACACTCATACAATGTCAAGAAAAATGTGCGTGACAGAAGGCTTGAATGTCATTGCAGTTCGTGTGACTGTGAACCGTCGTTTGCTCAGTGTACTGTTTCGAGCAGAAGCGGTGATCAACTAACACGTAAAATAATTGAGGCTGAAAAGATTTCGCGACTTGACTCTGTGTGTATCAGCACACCTTCTGTACACTTGTCAGACAGAGTTTACTTTCTTCCTAAGGGTGCGAATTGCGCATGTGCAATGCAGTGACTGACGGCTATAAACATGGGCCAGCAAAAATAAAGCTTTTTGTTAAAGAGTTGCCGCATGTCTCTCGTTTTGACACTTCTGTAGTTGCCTACATCTGCACTGCAATTCAGTGCCTGAACGACCGGCTACAACTACGCTACAGGTGTTGCATATCGGGAGAAGGGTTGAATATTTCTCTACACTGCAAAAGTTGTCGTTGCTATCCGCGGATGACGAATACGGAAGTTCTGGCCGTGGAAAAACCAAATTAGAACGCGAGCTTTTGGAAGCGGTGTTAATCGAAAATTCTGGACCTGATAAGTAGGTTAGCGCCACTTCGCAGGCACTTTTAAACAAAGAAATGCAACTCATGAGTAGCCACAAATAAGCTGGTTTGTTAATTCTGCTTTTCTTTCTTCTTGGGCTACCTAAACGCGAAAAACTTTGTCACTCGATTCAACCGCTCGGCCAAAACCAAGCATGAGAAGATGAATTCTTCTCCTCAGGGGCACCACATTTCGAAAGATATACATCAAATGCACCTGAAAAGTTAATTTCGGTGCAATACATGCATTGTTACAAACATTACAAAAACTTGAAAAAATGTGAATGATACTTACTACCCACAGCTTCCAATTTATCGGGTTCAATGTCGGCTTCTCAACAGCATTGCCGTCCTTCTAGCACCGACAAGGAGCCCCTGTGACGCTCCTACGCCGGGCGCCAGGGCTCCCCACATCAGTTATGCCAGTTCTTTGCAGAACAGGGAATCCCAGCGATGGCACTGGAGCAGGCCCCAGTTATCGTTGCCAATGTATACAACATTTCCTAGGTGTACCTGCAATAAAACATGGCAGAGACATTAAGACTGCTTACATGTGGGAACGTGAAAGCACCTTTAGTCAACCAAATGGCTGCAATGTGACGTGCACAGTGTGACACGCACTAGGCACACCTTAAGTCAGCCAGAACCAAAGAGCTGCCGTGGCGTAAGGGAAGCATGCTCCTTTCACACTCCAGGTTCTATTCCTACCCAGTCTGCCCAACTTTCTTATTAAAGCAATTAATTTGCTTTGTTTACGTGAACCTACCTAAATTTGACATTACTCCAAGCGTTTTGATGTGCTTTTATTGCTTGTGCAATAGGCCATCGGTTTTATGTCAATAAGTGCTGGTAGCAAAAAGAAATATGTCTAACCGTGCGATAAATGTAACCGGAAATGCAGGTACGTCCAGTGGCATTAGTGTGGGAGCTGCACACAAAATTATATAGCTTACCCCGTTTCAAAATTATTTTAAAGAGCTGTTTCAGTGAGCCCAAGTAGAGTCTTTCAGCTTTTTGCAGTGCTGAAACAGGTACTGTTTGTGCCAGCCAACCAGATGAAGAGCTCTCCTAGTAACTGTCTCTAATCACCCTCTCAGCAATTAGTGATAGCCAAAGTAGAGCTTGTATCTCTACAACTGATACATGTCCCATTTCCTTAATGTGGTATTCATCACTGATTTTGATGGTTCACTGAATGTTGCCATCACTGAATGTTGCCATAGATGAACAATCGAAATTTGGAGCGCAGCACCAGTCGTGTCAGTGCATCGTTAAGTGTCACGAACATATTTCTCCCTTGAGTGAATTATGGTGCTCTCCTGGGCACATGTTGAGGCACCAGCCAGTCTGCCCCATGTACATTTGACTGAATATATACATGATCAAAGGAACAGACTATGCTACCCCTGACGAACACAAGACAAATTGGGTTGCATCTTTAACTCAGCAAGCCTCAATTCTCATGTGTACTGCTATGAACGCACATTTCCAGCGAAAAATAATGTAGGCAGGATATGCACGACAGTTCACAAGTGAATTCAGAAAGGCGAGCAGCCAAGGGAGGTTTGCTTGGTTAAAGATACCACCAAATTTGTCTAGTGTGTATGAGAGGCAGCTCACTGCATTTCTTTCACACCTGGTCAAATGTACACAGAGCAGACTGGCCGGTAACTAAATGTGCCAAATAAATTCCCATATTTCACTCAAGAGACCAGCTTGCTCGTCCAGTTTGGCCATGCATTGGCGCGATAGGACTTCAGGCTGGATTAAGATCATCTGTTTTCACCTACGGTGAAAAATTGACTCGAGAGATCAGTGAGGCATACCACATAAACAAAACATGCGAGCCAGACCCCATGATCAATTCATGAAATAAAAGGCGTCCTTTCTAGATGACAAGTGATTGAAGTTAGTCTGCGCCCCCCATATTTACTTTCCTTTTTACACAAATACTATTTATTGTGATTTTATGCCTTTATATTACAACTTACGCCTTACCTCTGAACGAAATTGTGCACAACATAACCACACGTCCAGTGTTGCTATTTTTAATCCTTCCATCAAAATAAATGGTCAGTTAGCAGCAGTCATGTTGTATGGTACCCTTTTCCTCCCCATGTAAATTCTATCCTGAAAAGTTACATGAACTGACCGGCAAACTCATACGTACACTACAAATTCCACCTAGCAAACACGGCTGGTTCTTAGAAAATGCACAAATACGGTGATAGGCATCTGTTGGCATACTGTAGCAATAGTATGTGCCAGTTAGCTTCGACACTAGACAGTTTTAGTATAGCATATGCAACTAATAGCGTACGCTAAACAGCACACATTTATTACAGTTTTATTTGGCCTGCGAGATCTTCCGATCTCAGAGGCCATATGCCATCGTCGCACCTATCTCTCGACTTCACTGACAGGTGGCGCTGATATATGTCGGTTTCCCTCGTTAGGCTTCGTGTCGTTCGAAACGAGAAGCGATCTTGAAAACTCCACAAGGTTAACCATATTACACTGTTGTCAAAGCGGCCTGACGGTAAGCGAAAGCTGTTTACACAGTCATTTGCTACGAACGAAGCGAATTCTGCAAAAGCCACGCCAAATTCAATTCGAAGCGGGCAGCGGGGACCACCGCCATGTTTAACGTAAACTACGCAAACCACGCACAGACGGTAATGCTAAATCTGAGAAATAGCATGCATACGCTATACGCTATCGGTCGGATAGCATTCTGCACATGCGCAGTGATGACCCGCTATTTTATATCGTACGCAATGACATAGCGTACGCTAAACTAAAACTGTCTACTGCTGCAATACTTCAGCTGTCAGGCATCTACAGTGCTTAAGACACCACAGAAGTGTAAGTGCACAACAAAAAGAAGCGGCGCATCAACCATAAATTTGACTTGAGAGTAGTGACAACATAGGATGTTTCGTGTAGCTAAAACACTAGCCAATATGTAGAAAGTGTATGCACAAGTATACATACCTATAGATATTTGCCTACCTAACTTAAAACTATAAGAGTTGCAGTGCATATGATGCTTGTTCTAGACACTGGTATTTTTGACAAAATACTCTTAGAATTAGATATAATGCTTTTTCAATTCATCCAGCCAGTAAATGAAGTCGTACACATATCATTATAATTTGGACTTGCAGGTTGAACATATTCTGACCTGAGCAGCGCCAAGCAGAATGAATTGACCGAGTGCCCACTGTGCTGGCCAAATACACAGGATGAAACAGAAAACATGGAAAGGGACCCCAAAGTATTAGAAATACTTCTTGACAGCTGTAGAATTAGGGCTTGTTGGTTGATTGTCACTATTAAAATTACACTAAAGCCAATAAGACTGTTTTGTATGGTGTAGTTGAAATCAAATTCATTTGACGAGCAACATTGCAATAGCCAGCAAACATGGCAAGAGCAAGCAGACATGTGCGAAATAGTGTGCTTTTTTAATAATAGAGCATCAATACAATGAACTACCTACCAGTTAGCTATGTGTTCTATGCTGTATTGACTTGAAAAAAAGAGAAAAATAATGTAACTGGACACAACTGCTACAATGCCTACTTGCATGAATGGGGATAGCTTGCCAAGAATATAAAAAATGGGAGAGAAAAAAGCAAGCTTACTAGAAAACACTTCAGAACTGTAGTAACTGCAGCACAGTGAATACTGGCCTTAATGTATCATTTTAAGAAGTTTGAGCTCATCAAATGTGTATTTTCCAGTGGCAGTTATTCTTGGAACCAGACAGAAATAATTGTGAATATGAATGTTAAACAATCGTAAGCACACTGTGTGCTTACACCTATGACATATTTGGGCCATTACACTTTGAATTCTTATATGCGCAGAAGCTGCACAAGAGTGTAGTGTAAACACTAAAAATTCGGAAATAAAATCCTACAGCATAGGAAACAGTTTCAAAACAAGAAAACCAAAATGAAAAGTGATAAATAGTGTGTACTAAGCAAAATTAAAATGTAACTTGCAGCCAAGCGATTGATGCAAGAAAAAATACTTCACATCAGGACATGTTAGGTCTACTTTTATATAGAACACAATAAGGTGTGCATAACAGCTATGAACACAAATAAACAGCAAGTTGCATAAATATTTGGCCTATTTAGTAAGCTGTGTTGACTAATGTCGATTAACTTATCCACGAATGATACCAAGATGCTACTTTTTGGAACACGTACACTACATACATACCTGACCCGACCATCCAGATTACACGTTGCACTACGGCAGGCATAGCCAAGGGGTCTGGTGGCTCCTCCGTTATGTGGGCACTGTTATGGGTCACAACCTCACCACTATAAAATAAGTTCTGTGTTAACTTATTGCAGTGGCACACAGCTTTATAAAGCTGTCAAATTGTCTAGACATGCATGGAGCATCTAAATATAGTCACAAAAACAATGTTTGCATTATTGCAGGGTGGCAACAGAGCACAAAGTCACTGATGAATGTCTTGATAATGGGGACCCTTTGATCACAGTAAAATTATTGACACGCAGCAGCACATAGCAAAGAAATGTTTGTTTACAAAACAATTCATTTTTTTTCATGACTCAGTTTAACTTTCCCTGTCATGTTTAGTTACGTATAAGGTATGTCAAAACATCTTGTCTTAAAAAGTAAGTTGGACTAGTAGCAAGCTGTGATTGCTTAATTTTTTTTCTCTAAAACTGTCGTAAACCGAAAACTTCGTAAGCAGATATTATTTACAACGTCGAGGCAAGGAAACAAGTTTCCTTGGACAAGTAGATATGAAACAAGTTTCCTTGCCATGTAAGCAAGGAAACGTCATTGCAATAAGAATCGGTGAAGAAGCAAATGAGTCGTTATTATGCAGCTTCAGCAGAAAAGCGGGAGCTCACGTGCCGCACGCACATGATGAACAGGATTATTTTCGAACGTTATATTTCTCATCGGAAGAAAACGCTTATCAAGATTTTCAATTTCGCATCGAAGCAATAAACATGCGTAACTAAGTGCTGACAACCAGCGTTCAGCAAGCATCAGCACAGGTATCACTGTTGTCGCGGGACTTCTATTTCATACGCTCGCGCACGCTATGCACACACGAGAAGCTCACACAACACGCGTGTAGTTAGCCAGCATGATTACTTATCTTTTGAATGGTACGACGCGGTCGCGAAGCGCTCTCCAAGTTGCCGGTGCTGCATCGACGATGTTACTCCCTGCATACATGCCGCTGCGTTGTGGACGAGCTGAGGCGCGCTAACACACATTATTTCTTTGCGACGTCCACCCAACTTTCCAGAACGAGAACAGAGGCCGCACTCCACGGCATAAAATCGTTGGGCCACATTTGCCTGGCGCGCCACGTATACGGCGAGTTTGCAGCATGCACAATGTATCTTCAGGCACTTCTGTGCACGCTAACTGCGACCCACTTCATAACAGCAAACACAAAAACACACGATCAAGCAAACGCGACGCTCGTAGTACCCCGCACATACGACCGCCATCACAGAACACGGAGGAAAAACAATAGCGCCACCTGCATACTTGTGAGAATGTTGTGGCCTCTGTGATGACAAAAATATGAACCAGTACACTCGCATACTAAAATTTTGTGCCGGGTTACACACAACTACGTATAGATGTTCCGAGACAAAATAACCGTAGAACAATCTATATTTCACACTATAGTTCAGCGTAGAAAGAAATTTTAAAACGTATTTTACCTTTGAATTGCTTCCGCCGTCTGCAGCCAGCATAAGCATGGCCTTCGAGATTAGCTTACGTTATCTTTATCAAGCCGTCGCTGTGGCCTTATTTGAACGGTTTGGGCTGTCTCGAAGCTGTCTCGAAGCCAATCCATGACGTTTAGCGATGCTGCCTACTTTTCCTACGCCGTCACTTAGTTCTAGATAACTTTCTGATGTCGTCAACATGAATTGTAGCCTCAGGAATTGTTGACACGATATCGGAGGTAGAGATGTGCAGTGTTCGATGTTTCCGTGCGCGTTGTGACTGTTTCAGGCGGAAAGGATCAAATCCACGAGGGTTGATAGCTCGTGTGGCGCAGGTTGCACCCGTATCGTCCGCATTTCCTTTCGTGTCGGTGTGTTGAATGTGCGCGGGTTTTGCTCCTGTCGTCCGTACCTTCTGTGTTTATCGTGCGGCTCGCGAAGATTCCTCCTAAAAAAACATGTCTGCCGCGTGCATGTGTCCTGTGTGGTGTGTGAAACAAATGTGCGCTGGTGTACGATGTGTTTGCAGCCCTATTGGTGGCTTATAGTCCTTTGCTCTAGTGCCGTTTCTATGATGTAAACCATACGTGAACTGAAAAATATGCACTGTTTTTCATATGGACAAGTAGATATGATCTGTGTGTATCCACTGTGCAGTGTGCATGTGTTCGTCATTTTTATGCAGCTCGTATCATGGGGCTTGGGCCTATTCATGATGGCCCTTGCTTAATGTTTCCACTTTTAGGGGCATGTGGCGTGCAAGCAGTCACAAAGTCTTGTGCATTTGGTGTGGAAGAAGGGAATACTTTTATGCGTAACTTTGTCTACTATAGGTGAACCGTTGCAACAATTAGCATTTTTTCCATGTGAATGATTCTGCCATTTGATATAATTTGTAGCAGATCTTATCTGTGGAGAAGCATAATAAACATAATTTAACATGGTGTTCCTTAGAAGATATTAATTACTGCATAACCACTATACATCTCCATACCTCACTGTGATAAAGATGAATGTTCAGTTGAAAATGAAAATATCTTATAGTTGCATGAACGTATACATGCGAAATGCTACAGCAGCCTGGCATCACATTAATGTCAATATTGGTGACATCCGGGAACGTTCTAGGAAAGTGCTGTTTTGTAACGTTGCTACATTGATACCATTTACACGTTAAATTGATGTTTACATGCAACGTTGACACAACGTGGGTGTCAGGACGTTGCTGTGACATTTATTTATGACATCACTTGAACGTACAGCTGGCAACGTACATTCAACGTTGAGGTTGGCTGTTTAACGTTGCCTGACATTTGTTACAATCAGGCAACGTTTACGCTACGTTCTGTGTTACTTGGGATAGCGATTGCGGTAAGCTGTGAGATGAACTAAAGGACAGCCGATATTGTAAAAGTCTTATTGCTTCAGGTTTACTTGCCGTCTATAGACAAAAGTCGTTAAACTCGGCCCAATCCGTGTACGCTGTAAACAAGTGGAGATACAGGCGGATAATACGGAGCTACGTTTGATATCAGCCACTGGGATTGTATATACTGCTGACATTTCTTTAAAGCCTTTTTGTAGCGTTTATTATAGACATGGTGTATGTACTTCCGCATTTGTTCACCACATTATATGACCTCCGTAGTCCCTCTGGGCAATCCCAAGACAGTCGTTACAGTGGTTTTTCATAGCATTACTTTTGTGGCAGTAAAATAAATTAAACAAACTGCAGATCCAATCATGTAAATAGAGGTTATGAATGCCAGTTTTAGCAAGAAGCGGATTACAAACAGACATCATGCTAACAGCATAGAGACTTGTAATGTGTATAGCTGACAACGCAGAATTTGCTAGTGTGCGATGAGCCGATGTCGCGCATGTGGTGTGCGCCTTATGTGTCGTCTGATTCACAGATACTCTTTAGGTTCTCCCCATATCTAGGCTGCATCACTAATATCGGGTGGTTTTTCGCAGACTGATATCCCGCGCTATAAATTCATTAAAGCTTCTCGTTCACTTACAATGTGCGCCAGATACTCTGAGCCCACCCAGTCCTTTCCAGGCGCTATATGCCTGTGCGGCCGATCATATGCGTACGTCATTAGTGTATTGATTGCTTTGGCATATCACCGGAACAAACAAATGTGCACTAACATGTGCGCAGGTATCCCATTTGGCGGTACGTTGGAAGCTATGCTAGAAATGCACTGTATTACTCATTGTCGTTGGCCATAATGCTAGCGCCTGACGTGCGTGCTAACGGTTTTTACAAACTGCGTTCATCCAAGTGTGCGCTCTTGCTCCATGCGATAGCCCAAAGCGTTTGTAATACAGCGCGCCAAGGAATTTCCGTCTTCCATGGAAAGAACTGAAAAGTGGAAGGTAAAAGCAACCGGTTTCGCGCGCATGGAACGCAGAGAGAGAGCGAGAGAGAGCGACAATAAAAAAAGAAAAGAAAAAAGAAAAGGAAAGGGCAAAGGCGCTCGGGTTTCTCGGAGCACGTACGCCGTCGGCGGCCTCAGCGCCTGCGCATGCGCAGCGGCAGCAACGGCGGCGCGCCATCTCTCCGCGTCGATTTCAATTCTCAACGACTGCCCCTTACGAAAATGAATTTAGAGTTCCTTTAGAACTCCTAATGAGTTCCTATGAAGTCAAAAGGGACTCGCGCTCTATAGAGTCATCTGCATAGAATCTCTATACGAGGTCTAAAGCAACCTGCCTATAGAAACATGTCATTTCACACACAATAAAAGTGCAATAGAGGGTGTATTGACGTTATATGTAAAGAACGTCTTTAGAACTTCTAACGTGGCCTCTCTATAGAATGGCTCTCCATTCGCCCTCTACAAATGTTCTATAGAGGGTGTATTGATATCTTATGTACGGAATTCTATAGAAGAACGTTTATAGAACGTTTTAGCGCTTCTAATGCGGCCTGTCTATAGACTGGCTCTCTATTAGCCCTCTACAAACGTTCTATAGAGGCTGTATTGATATCTTACGTGCTAAATTCTATAGAAGAACGTTTATAGAAGTTTTTAGCACTTCTAATGTGACCTGTCTATAGACAGGCTCTCCATTTGCTCTCTATAAACGTTCTATAGAGGGTGTGTCGACATCATATATACTAAATTCTATAGAAGAATGCTTATAGAACGTTTTTAATACTTCTAATGCGGCCTGTCTATGGACTGGCTCTCCATTCGCCCTCTATAAAAGTTCTATAGAGGTTGTATTTACATCATATGTACTAAATTCTATAGAAGAATGTTTATAGAAAATTTCTAGCCCTTCTAATGTGGTCTGTCTATAGAGCGGCTCTCTATTCCCGCTCTTTAAGGATACTTCAGGGTGTTTCACTTACCTTGTGCCAAACATTAAAAAAATATGCAAATGCAACATAGCTGGAGAGAACCAAGGTAATGTTTGCCATCGCCCTCAGATACTCAAATTATTTTTACATTCCGCCTAATTCAATAATTAGTCTTAAATAATTATTCAACTTCTCAAATATTATAATTACATGAAAATTGTCAATGAGAAAATTGCAGAGCAACATTAAATACTGCCGACTCATATTTCTGTTGCTCAATACGTGCTACATAAAAGTGTTGTTCCGAGTGTAAAAGAAGCCCGCTAATACACGCAAAGTGCCTCGCGCTGCATGCGAGTCGCGTGGCAATATTTCGGAAGTTGAATAATTATATAAGACTAATTATCTAATTAGGCGGAATGCAAAAAAATGATGCGAGTATGTCCAAGCGACGGCTAACAACATTACCTTGGTTCGGTTAGTTCGGTCCAGCCACGTGGCATTTGCATATTTTTTTAGGTTTGGCTCAAGTTACGTGAAACACCGTGCATGGAGCATGTATTGACATCCTATGTATTAAATTCTTTAGAAGAATGTTATGGAATGTTTGTAGCACTTCTATTGTGGCTGCCTTTAGATTGGCCCTACATTACCACTCTATAAGCGTTCTATAGTGGGTGTATTCACATATGCACCGAATTCTATATAGAGGAACGTTTATAGGACGCTTAAAGAAGCTACCGTGCGGCCTCTCTGTAGAATCGCTCTATATTCGCACGCTATAAATGTTTTAATAGAAGGTGTCGAATACTGGTGAATAATATCTCAAAGTGTCTTTTTAACTCGAAAAGACAACAGTGCACCCAAGCAAATTTTTGTACTTGCAACAAATGATATGAAAAAAATGATATACGCTAGTTCAGAGCGAAATGGACAATTTGCATTTGACTTTAACGTGGTGGGAGGCCCTCAGCAGAGAACGTATTAAGATATTGACACATAATAGTAAGATTCACGTACTGTAACACGTTTAGATATTTTGCTTTTTCCCTCGATGTACAGAGCTGTTGCTAAGCTCTTGTAAAATTACCACTCGCGCCAATTTCCAAGGAATAAAAAGCCTGATTATTTCAAACCCATTTCATAGGTTTTTACTATCAAGCAAGAGCATCTTTACAATCACTGAAGAAGGCGAACAACACGAAAAGCGAAATTACACAAAGTAACGTCAAGGAAGCGCATTACGGTTTCTATCGCCGATGCAGGTAAATCACAAAGATGACCAAAGAACACTAAACAAAACTACGCGTAAGCAGCCGCGTCTATCTGCTGGAACGCAGTGACTGCAGCACTTGGCAGCAAACACACAGAACGCCGCCGCACATTTTGGCCTATGTCACTAAAATGCGACGCATGCACGCTGCCGAGACATGCGGTTTTTTCGAGGAATCTTCGTAGGTCGCACGATACTCAGAGAAGGCACGAACGACATGAGTGCAATCCATGCACGATAAGCACACCCACACGAAAGCAAGATACGGACGACATTGGTATAACCTGCGCCACACGAGCAAAATTAAGAACCATCGTATATTTGTTGCTTTGCGACGGACAATTACAAAGTGCACGGAAACATCGCACACTGCCATGTGTACCTCCGAGATTGTGTCAAAAATTTCTGGGCTACATTTAATGTTGAAGACAGCAGGAAGCTACTCAAAACGAAGTTACGGCGCAGGTAACGCAGCTAACGGTTGCGGGAAATGTATTTATGCGCTTTAAGGCAGGTGATCGGAGTTGAAATAGTTCAAATCACGCCCCAGCGACGGATTTCTCAGGATCACATAACCAGATCTCAAAGGCCATGCTTTGCTGGCTACTTGCGGCATAAGTGATTCAAAAGCAAGAATTGGTTATGGAATTTCTTCCTGCGCTAAATTGTAGCGTACAATATAGACTGGTCGATGGTTCTTTTTGTCTCGCAACATATATACGTAATTGGGCACAAAATGGCACAAAAACGTGCTGTAGTGGTTATTATTGCTGGCATGACGGAGGCCACAACAGCCTCACAAGTATACAGACGGCGCTGGAGGCGCCGGTCCCACGCGGCCGGTAAAATAAGGCGTGTTGTTATTCCTCCGTCTTGAATGTGCCGGTCGGTAGTGCACGCTGCTTCGATGTGTTTGTTTAATCGTGTGTTTTTAGGTTTGCCGTAATGAAATGTGGCGTAGTTCGCGTGCACGAAAGTGCCGGAAGATAGCCTGCGTCTCGCTGCAAACTCGTCGTATACGTGGCACGCCAGGCAAATGCGGACCTACTATTTTCATGCCGTGGAGTGTTCCCTTTGTCTTGGGTGGTCGTGGAAAGTTTTATGGACGTCGCAATGAAATGTGTTTTATTAGCGTGCCTCAGCTCGTCCATTACGCAACGGCATGTATGCTGGTATCAACATCGTCGACGCAGCAATGGCAACTCGGAGAGCTCTTTTCGATCTCATCGTACTGTTCAAAAGGTAAGCAGTCGTACTTGCTAACTACACGTGTGTTGTGCGTGCTTATCGTGTGCATAGAGTGCCTTGCGGACGTAGGAAATAGAACACCCACGGCAACAGTGAAACCTGTGCTGATGCTTGCGGCGCACTGGTTGTCAGAATTTAGTTACGCAAATTTGTTGCCACAATGCGGAATTGATAATCCTGATAAGCGTTTTATTCCGCTGAGATAGATTACGTTCATCGATCATTCATTATTTGTTCTGCTGAAATAGATTACGTTCATCGATTACGTTCATTAGATCATCGTGTTCATCTTGTGCACCTGTGCGTGAGCTCCCGCTTTTCTGCTGCAGTTGTTTATTAACGATCCACCTGTCTCTTCACTGATTCTTTCAATGACGTTTCCTTGCTTATAAATGCTTCGACGTTGTGGATAATCTCTGCTTACGAGGTTTTAGGTTTACGAGCAGCAGGAAAAAAATGTAAGCCAATCACAGCTTGCTACTTACTAGTATAGCTTTCTTTTCATGACAAGCTGTGTTGACATAACTTCGACATAAATAAACATGACAAGGGAAAGTTGCTTAATCTAAGTAATCAAAAAATCGACCCTCTAAGAAAATTTAAAAATACGTTGTAATATGCAGGTGCGACGGCCAAAAATTTTACTTTGATGAAGAGGTCCATATTATCAAGACAAGACATTCAATAATTTTCACCTTTTGCTCTCTTGCCATCCTGTACTGGTGCAGACATTGTTTTCGTGACCAATTTAGGTGCTCCTTGCATGTGTTCACGATATGACAGTGTTACTGTTCCACTGCTATAAGCTAACACAGAACTAATTTTATAGTGGTGAGGCCGTGGCCCGCAACAGTGTCCACTAAAAAGAGGAGCCCCCAGAAATGCAGACCCCATATGAGTGCCTGCAGCAGCACGGCTGGATGCTCATGTCAGGTATGTATGAAATGTACATGTTCCAAAGAAGTTGCATCTTGGTATCATTAATGGTTTAGTTTAGCGACACATTAGTTTATGCAGTTTACTAAAGAGGATAAATATTTATGCAACTGTATTCAACTTACTTACATGTGTGCGTAAAGATTATGCACACATTATCATGTTCTGTATAAAACGAGACCTAACATGTTTAGTATTTTTTCCTGCATAAATTGCTTGGCTGCAAGATAAATTTTATTTTTGCTTAGTACACAGTATGTTTATCGCTTTTTAGTTTGGTTTTATTGTCTTAAAACTGTTTCCTATGCTGTTGCATTTATTTCCATAGTTTTTCCTGTTTGTGCTACAAGCTCATGCAGTTACCTGTGCATGTAAGAATTTGTAGTGTAGTTTGCTAAATATGTCACAAGCCTAAGCACGCAGTGCGCACACCGTTTTTTATCATTAATATCTTGCCAGGTATTTCTGTCCTGTTCCCAGAACAACTGTGTCTGGCAAATACACATTTGATTAGCTTGAAATTGCTGAAAATAAATATGAAGGTCAGTACTATGAATTTCAGTAATAAATAGGCAGACTGATTTCGATCCCTTGTCATCTAGAAAGGATACCTTTTTTTCGTGCATTATTAATGAGAGCTCGCTCACACCTGTCTCCTTATTTATGTGGTATGCCTCACTGATTCTCTAGTTAATTTTTCACTATGAGTGAAAAGAGATGAACAATCTTAATCCTACATTATGCCCCGTTGTGAAAATGCATGGCCAAGTTGGACAATGATACTGGTCTTTTGAGTGAAATATGCTCATCTCTTTGGCACATGTTTAGGCACCAGCCAGTTTGCCCTATGTAAGTTTGACCACATGTGAAAGGAATACAGTACACTACCTGTGGCACATAATGGACAAATTTGGTGGTATTTCTCACCGAGGCAAGCCTCCCTTGCCTGCTTGCCTTCCTCAGTTCATTTGCGGACTGCCATGCATATCCTGCCTGCTTTATTTTTCGCTAGAAATCCATGTGCATAGCAGTCTGCAAGTGAACTAAGAAAGGCACCCTGGCCAGGGAGACTTGCTTTATTAAAGATACCATTAAATTTGTCTTGTGTCAGGGGTAGTGTTGTCTATTTCTGTGATCATATGCATATTTGGTCAAATGTACATGGGGCAGACTGGCCGGTGCCTTAACATGTGCCTAGGAGAGAAAATTATACGGACCAGGGTTTGAGCAATAAAGCCAATTTTTTCCTCTGTCTGTGAAAGCCATGTGAAATTGAGGACGGCAGTCCAAACTTGGCCCTGCAAACTTTTCAGTATACTCATCAATTTAAGTTCGTGCTTGTTAATTACAAATAAATTCAGTTATCTTGGTGACCGACCCTGTGGTTTATATAAATTTGCTCATGGGCGTACATACACTGATTGTAGATTAGAAATTGGTGATTGTTTCAATAACTAAAAAAGCCACCATCATATTTATCCACCATTTATTGTGAAAACAACCATAAACAGTCTGATTCGTCCCCATGCAACAGATAGTTAAATGCATTGTTATCATGGTTGCTCAAAATCTGAAACTCGACGTGAGAAATTGAATACTGGCATATTACGCATAGCACATACCAACTATGGCGACCTGCAGATGTAATATTCAATTTTTTTCACTCACTGAACAGTAGAAGCCAGTAGATCGTTCTCTTTTTCTTCCAAAAATTTGTTTGCTATGTCTAGCGCGATGTCTATATAGGAGCCTTAGTTCATGGGTGTTCCTACTTGCTTACATATGTTAAAATTGGAATGTGTTGTCATTACAAGATGACATTAATGTGTGACTGGGCTGCTGTATTTTGGAGATACTTTATTTTTGTCTCTAGCAATGGCATTCTAGTGCCGGTGCATTGCCCCAGTTCTAGTGTCACAAAATCTTGGCAAAGTGAAAATATTCTCAAAAGTGACTGCCTGAGAACTGTCCCTCTGCCCCTCTACACGGAGATACTGCTGCCACTTTCTTGTTATAATTTTTTTCTGAAATACTTAAATGAAACATAGTTAAGTGCTACAACTATATACATATACAATTTATAGCACATTTGTAGATATATATATATATTTGTGACAAGTTTGCGCCTTGCTATACATTATGGTTGAATGTTCATTAAACCTTTTTAACACGAAAGTGTTTTATGCCGGGGTCCACCAAGACTTCACTGACGTATTTCCGTCACGGAAATACGTCATAGAACATAATACAAAGAAAGAAACCAGAAGAAAAAGTTCCACAAACATGCAAAATTTGGGAATCGAACCCACGACCTCTCGGTCCGCGACGATAGATCGCCGAGCGTTTAACCCATTGCGCCACAAACGCATTTGCAGAGAGCTACACAGACGCGCCTTATATATCTAACACTCCTCCGTGTACCCGCGCTCTTGCTCGGGGCGGTGCCGCCGCCTACGAGCAGAAAAGAGAAGTACTGCATTATGACACTAACGCGCACCGACAGTGAACGCTTCGGTGGTCTCAGCACTACGACTATAGTGCCTAGAATATACTTACTAGTGTGCCGACCGCGGGCTTTCCGGTGGCACGGAGAATGATGCCTTCCGCCGGCGGCCACCAGACGGCGATAGCCGTACGGACCGTGCTATGCCGAGCGGCGTCTCTAGCCAACGCGCGCGTGTGCGACAGACGCCAATGGGCTGTCCCAGCCCGTTTCGCTCTGCGGAACGTTGGTTGAGGTGCAAAGTGTAATCGAAAGAATATGATTTCGTTGCACTTACAAACGAGCGTACGCACAGTTATCATTACAACGCTACACGATACCGGGAGCTACAACGCGCCGCAACCGACTGCGCTTACGAACGCGCATCCGAAGTGCATCCGAAGCGCAAGCGACGCGTGATGCGCCGCTTGGTTAGCACGGTCCCAAACAGTGTCGCCGTCTGGTGGGCTCCGGCGGAAGGCATCACCGGCGGTGCCAGCGTCTCCCATTGGAAACGCCCGTCGGTCGGCACACTAGTAGGTAAGTATATTCTAGGCACTATACTACGACGCCTCGATGCCAGCATTCGAAGGGACGCTGGCATCAAGAAGCACTACCAACGCCACCTAGGTGGCGTTCACCGTACTCAGCACAGCGGAGCGTGGCCTCCGCAATTAGCTCTGAAAATGTTTCTGAAGTTGATCGCGGAGGCTGCAATTACGACGCGCTGTACGCGCTGATTTGACTCGGTGACGATTCAGTTACGTGCTTTGTCTTGCGCGTTGTATTAGTGTGTCAGTTACGTGCTTCGTCTTTCGCGTTGTGCTAGCGTGTGCAGCGTAGTGCAGCTTCCATATGCACGACGGTTGCTCATGGTCATCGACGTTGGTAGTCGTGATGGAGGAGACGTGCCACCAGGCGTCAGCGTGGGTGCATCAACGCCTAAGGGCGCTTTAGCCACAAAACACCAATAGACATTATATTAAAATGATTTTCAATTTTATTTTGGAGGCTTCACCATGGCGGAGTACCAGGCGGAACCAACGAGGTTAAAAGCTAGCCTTTCCTTGCTGCTTATGATGATGTGTGGTGTTTTATGGCGCAAGGGCCAATTATGGCCAAAGAGCGCCATGCCAGTGTTTGTGAATGTGCCGTCAAGCACTGAATTCTGAGAAGTAGATGAAACATGGCTGTAAAGGGGCCTAAAATATATATGTACTAAAATCATGGCAATGACTAATGATGTGTACTATGAAATGAGGAATGCATTGAGAAAGAAGAATAATATATTTAAAATATTTAAGATACAGTAATTGGCAAGAAGCACTACTACCTAAACAGAGCCCTTGAACCACAAGGGCCTGGAGGCATGTGCTATCAAAAATTATCACAGCGACATCCTCTGGAGAGAGGATGTGCTACGAACTTATAATAACATGTAGCACAACATCATTCAAAAAATCGAGGACTGCTTTGGCATTAAAAAGCGGTTCTTCACCAATAAATAGCATGGGATGTAGAGGGATATTGTAGCGGTATGCTACCGGAAAATGTTTCCTTCTCTCGGCTTCGGCTTCCCGACACTCCACGAGGACATGGAGGACGGTCAGCCTCTCACAACATCTACCACAGGTTGGTGGTTCATCACCAATAAGCAAAAAATTGTGGGTGCCATATGTATGTCCTATTCTTAGACGACAGAACAGGACATCAGTTCGTCGTGTTTTAGTTATGGGGGGCCAGTAACCTAGCTGTGGCTTAATCAAATGAAGCTTATTACTTGTTTGTGTGTCCCACAAGCGTTGCCAGTGGCTTCGCAGTTTCTTTCGCAAGAAAGGTTTCAAATCTGTTGCAGAAACAGCAGCTGTAGAGTTAATAGCGGTTGATGTCACTGATGTGGCCATTTGGTCTGCAAGAACATTGCCCTCGATGCCTCTATGCCCAGGCACCGAGCATATAATGACATGCTGGTTAGTTGCGTAAGCTCTACAAAGAACAGAATAGAGCTCAATGAGTACAGGATTTCTTAGTTTGCAGAGTGAAATCAAGGCTTTCACGACACTTTGAGAGTCTGTATATATGATAGTCTTTTGAAGTTTTGATTTCTTTATATGCTTTACAGCTGATAAAAGTGCATAGGACTCAGCCGTAAAGATACTTGTTTCCGGGTGGAGTACACCGGATTCCGAGAAGGATGGGCCGACGGCTGCATAAGAAACCCCGGCGTGTGACTTAGAAGCGTCTGTGTAATACTCTGTGCACGAGTACTTGGACTGAAGTTCTAGGAAATGCATTTTAATGTGTGCCTCTGATGCGTGTTTCGTGACTTCTATAAATGATGTGTCACAATCTATGAGCTGCCACTGCCACGGAGGTAACAGTTTCACTGGGGCCATAGGACAATGATCAAGCAGCGTAACACCCATTTCCTCACTAAGATTCCTCACACGCAAAGAGAACGGCTTTCTCGCTGCAGGTCGATTGTGGAATAGTGTGGCAGCGGTCACATCGTTTATTGTTGAATAAGACGGATGTTCAATATTTCCTTGCACTTTCAGAAAATATGTAAAACTGCTGTATGACCGCTGCAGATGAAGTGACCACTGATTCGACTCTACGTAGAGGCTCTGGATTGGACTTGTCCTGAAAGCACCAGTCGCGAGGCGGATGCCTAAGTGGTGAACAGGGTCTAGTATTTTTAATGCACTTGGCGTTGCAGAATTATAAATTATAGACCCGTAATCAAGGCGTGAGAGGACAAGACTTTTATACAGGTTAAGCAGACACTTTCGGTCACTACCCCAAGTCGTACGTGACAGAAGCTTTAAAAGGTTCATTGTCTTCAGGCATTTGGCCTTAAGATACTTAATATGAGGAATAAATGTAAGCTTGGAATCCAAAATAATGTCTAGAAACTTATGCTCGCTGCTGACAGAGAGTGCATCTCCTTTGATTTGTATACTGGGGACAGGCCTTATGCCTCTCTTGTTTGTAAAGAGTACGCAAGTGCTCTTCTGAGCGTTTACTTTAAAACCGTTCTCATCTGCCCATTTGGACAATTTGTTTATTACAAGCTGCACTTGTCGTTCGCAGATGGCAATATTGCATGACTGGAAGGCAAATTGCACATCGTCGACATAAACGGAGTAAAACATTGACCGTGGAGTGACTGTGTGCAGGGAATTCATTTTTACAATAAATAGTGTGCAACTAAGCACGCCTCCCGGTGGCACACCTGTCTCTTGGGTGAATGACTTAGACAAAGCGTTGCCCACTCTTACGCGGAATGTGCGGTTAGACAGGTAACTTTCGATTGTGTTTAGCATGTTGCCACGGACACCCATCGCAGAGAGATCTCGGAGAATGCCGTAGCGCCATGTCGTGTCGTAAGCTTTTTCTAGGTCGAGGAACACTGAAAGACAGAACTGCTTATGTATAAAAGCGTCTCTAATATAAGACTCAATGCGAACAAGGTGGTCTGTTGTGGACATACCTTCCCTGAAACCACATTGGAAGGGGTCTAGTAATTTGTTATTTTCAAGGAAACAGATTAAGCTCCTGTTGATCATTTTTTCAAATAGTTTGCACAGACAGCTTGTTAGCGCTATTGGCATGTAGCTGCTGGCTAGGGACGGGTATTTGCCTTGTTTAAGCACGGGAATGACTATAGCTTCCTTCCACGAGGACGGGATATATCCATGCGCCCACATGACATTGAAAAGATACAGGAGTGTTTTCAGCGCTTCAGGATTCAGGTGCTTAATCATTTCATATATGACACGATCACCGCCTGGCGCAGAGTTATTGCAGCAAGCGAGGGATGCTTTCAGTTCAGTTAAAGTAAATGGATAGTTGTAGACCTCACTCGATGACCTTTACGTTTTAGGGGCTGTCGCTCTTCGCGTTTTTTGACTCTCAAAAATGCTTGTGTGTAGTGGGATGCACTGGAGATATATTCAAAGTGTTCGCCCAGACAACCAGCCTGATCTTCCAGGCTCTCTCCTTGAGTACTTACTAAGGGGAGTGGGTGTACCTCCCGGCCTTTTAATTTATTTACTCGATTCCACACTTTCGTCTCATCCGTGTAAGAATTTATACTAGAGATGTACTTCTCCCAACTCTTCCTTTTAGCACGTCGACGTGTTCTTCTAGCCTGGGACTTTATTTGTTTGAAATTAATCAAGTTTTCGGCGGTTGGAGAGTTGCGAAGTCGTCCCCAAGCTTTGTTTTGATTTTTCCGTGCTTCCTTGCATTCTTCGTTCCACCACGGGATACGACGTTTATTAGGCAGTCCGTTAGTTTGACGGATGCATGTTGTGGCAGTCTCAATTATAAAGCCCGTTATATATGCTACAGCATCATCTATATTTAAAAAGGCAATATCATCCCTGCTTAAATAAGTTTGTTCGTGGAAACGTTCCCAGTTAGCCGAGTCAACCTTCCATCGGGGAATGTGTGGGGAACATAGATCTTGTTTTTTCAGTTTTAACATGATTGGGAAGTGGTCGCTCCCAAAAGGGTTCTTCAGAACGGACCACTCCAGGTACGGAATCAGTGTACTCGACACGATACTTAAATCTATGGAGGAGTATGTGTTGTGCGCCATGCTGTAGTAAGTTGGCTCTTTCTTATTAAGTAAACATGCTCCTGAAGAAAAGAGAAAGTTTTCAATTAGGCGTCCTCTCGCATCGCAACGAGAGTCTCCCCACAATGTGTTATGTGCATTTAAATCTCCGGCAACTATATATGGTGCCGGAAGTTCATCTATGTAGTTCTGAAATTCAGTTTTATTAAGATGATAATTAGGAGGGATGTATATAGAGCTAACAGTGACTAGCCTGTCAAACAAATACCCCTCGGACAGCAACTGCCTCTAGGGGCGTACGAAGTTTCAGTTCTCGACAGGCAACACCTCTGTCAACTACGATAGCAACACCGCCGGATGACACGGAGGTGTCATCGCGGTCTTTGCGAAAGATGGCGTATTGCCGGAGAAAGTTGCATTGTGTAGGTTTAAGGTGTGTCTCTTGAACACACAGCACCTTCGGATTAAACTTGTGTAGGATTTCTTTGACGTCATCGAGGTTGTGTAGGAGTCCTCTGACGTTCCACTGTATAATTTGTGTATTCATGTTTAAAGTGTTTTTTGTGCTGTGTGTAAAGGAGACTAACTTAAGCTACAGAGCCCTTGTCGGGCCCTGTGATGCGGGCTTTTTCTTTTTTGGAGCGATCGCGAGATTCTCGCGGCTCCTTAGGCGCTGACGGCGCCGTCTGGCCAGTTGTTGTGTCCATCGCCTCTTGCGAGGCGCTGGACACGCACTCTTGCGAGCGGTTGGTTTGACGGGAAGGCTTCGCCTCGAGGGACGAGGCCCTGGAGGCCACCAGCCCAGAGGTCGATGGCCCCTTCTTGTGAGTTGGCGGAGCAGCGCTAGCTGCAGCCGCCGAGGGGGCGAATGGCGTCACTGCGGGCTCGCTTCTTGCGGGCCGGGGATGGCGCCGGAAGCCGTTGTGTCGCTGCCCCCTGACGCGCCACATCGGCAAAGGTGTTTTTGGGCAGGTATGATACCCGCCTACGTGCCTCCTTGAATGTGATATTTTCTTTGACTTTAATAGTCACAATTTCTTTTTCTTTCTTCCATGACGGGCACGACCGTGAGTATGCGGCGTGCTCACCATCACAGTTGATACAATGTGGAGTGTTATTGCAAGTTTCGGAGGAATGTTCATTGGCACTGCACTTAGCACAAGTTTGCCGGCCTCGGTAATTCTGTGAACTGTGCCCGAATCGCTGGCACTTGAAGCACCTAAGAGGATTTGGCACGTATGGCCTAACACGAAGTCTGAGGTAGCCGGCCTCGATGGACTCGGGCAGGACACTTGAACCAAAAGTAAGTACTAGGTGCTTGGTCTTGATTTCTTTGCCGTCGCGCCTCATCTTAATTCTTTTAACGTTTATCACATTTTGCTCACTGAAGCCCTCCAAGAGTTCAGCCTCGGTTAGATCCATTAAATCATCTGAGATAACGCCACGGGTGGTGTTCATAGTACGATGTGGGGTTACTGTCACTTGGGTGTCCCCAAATGATACTAGATTGGGCAGTTTCTCATATTGTTTCACATCACGGAGCTCCAAGAGGAGATCCCCGCTTGCCATCCTGGATGCTTTAAAGCCTGGTCCAAAAATTAGTCAAAGACTTTGAGACAAGAAATGGTGACATTGTTCGTACCGATTTGTTTGAGGTTTCAGAGTGAATGACATGAAATCTGGGGAAATTCTGTGTTTGGCGTCCAAAAAACTGGAACACATCTTCGGTGCGCCCTTTTTTCAGACGGCGATCAGGGAGTGGTGGAAAAGGACTAGCCATAAGAATATCTGGGTTTTCGGCAGCAACGCCAGCCACCCACCATGGAGCCCAACAAGGGGACGCTGAAGGGCCTGTAAACACAAGGCCTGCAGACGCCAGCTGTACGTCACCACTATAACCAAATATGGAATATCCAAGGTTGGCTACCCACACAAGGTTAACCCTTGCCGCCCAGAAGATCAGAAGTAAATGAAGTGAGTAGAAGACAGGAAAGATTGAAAGTGAGAGGGAAAGATGAAGACTTGAGAGGGGGACAGGAAAAGGCAACTACCGATTTCCCCCGGGTGGGTCAGTCCGGGGGTGCCGTCTACGTGAAGCAGAGGCCAAAGGGATGTGTTGCCTCCACCGAGGGGCCTTAAAGGTCCAAACACCCGGCATCGGCTCAACCCCCAGGATCCCCCTTTCCCCGGACACGGCTAAGCCACGCACGGCTACACGCGGGAGGGTCCAACCCTCGTGTGCTCGGGTCCGTGGTGTCGCCACACACCAAACGCCTGCTGACGCAGACGCCCCGGCGGGGGTCCTTGCTGCTTAACGTGGAAGTGAAAATAGTGGGCGATCATGTAAGAATGAACTTGCAACATGTGAGCAGTAGCCAAAGCTCCATACAGGTCATGCTGGTGGTAGAAACTAGAATGCTGAGGCAAACCACATTGTTTATTTATTTACATATTAAGTTATTTACATTTATTTGTTTATAGCTCACTAAAGCCTTATATGCCTCCAGGAAGGAATTAGGTAAAATGAGAAAGCATTATTACATCAAAGTAAACACATTATTCAAAAAAGCATCATTCGCGTAGCACAAGCATGATGTAACATTTTTATTCAGGTAAAGTTTTATGCAAATCCACGAAAATGTTTAGAAACGAAGCTATTAAGTTAACAACTCCTACTCAAAAAAAAAGAACAATATCACAGTTCTGTTAGTTGCACCTAATTCATAACTAAAGGTGGCAAATTTTGACTTATCATACACTGCTCTAAACTACAATCATTAATTTGTGAGTAGGACGTGCAAAATGCTTATGAACATTGGAACATTTCACGTAAGCTGTAAACTCATATAACAAATTCCTTGACTTAAGACATAGCTGATCCAGTCTTCAGAACTGCGATGTGTGTTTTTATTGAGGAGTTAGGGATTATTAAACTTCGTGCTTTTACTTTTCTTTAAATCTGCATATTTTCAATAATTTTTACTTTAGGCTCTGAATTGCAATTCTTCCTACAACCGTTAGACCTTAACTTTCTCAAATGCTGCAAATTTAATTCAAAATAGCCCTGTGGTTGTCTCAAAACCATTTAGTAATTTCACACGTATTTAAAGAGGGAAATCGGAGTTGGTCCTTAGATTTGCAGAACAGAATTGTGCTCGCAAGTTTATTTTTAAATTGTGCAATTTTCAACCATTCTTAATAAAAATTAATGGCGTAAATGTAAATAACAATTAAAAATCTTGTTTTAAATGTAACAAACATCATCAAGTTCAGCCCCGTGGTTGCCGAGAAAAACGATTTCACTATTCACATGCATAGGAGCTCCTTAGCTAAATCGTTTTCTTAGGTATTGTGCGCATCAGTCATGTTTGTATTTCCCACCATAATTTTGGAATATTGGGCCTGATCTCAAAATTTCCCTTATAACAACATTCAAGCTTTTTAAGCTTTGTACAGTATATGATGCACTTCTGTAGGAGTACCACTATTTGCTGTATTTTTACTAGGACTGCCAGTGTTCTTTTTACACTTCAACATAGGCCAGAATGCGGTGTTTTATAAGTTTAGTGTGGTTTTGTGGAGCTGACGCATATTATTGCAGTGCACATATATTTGTGCACATTCATATGAATATACTTTGAGGCTTTAGTATCCAACCATTTAATGTGCACTGCTAGAACAGCAGGTCCTTCTGCAGTTTTAATGCGAAGGTTTCTTGTCTTAGACAAGCCTGCTTTTCTCAGATGTCCAACTCCAGTCGAGTCTGCCACAAATTTTTTTCCTGTTTCGTATGTTAGCACCACCAGCTTGATCCGTGAAGCGCATTGGCAGCTACAGTTTGTGTGTTGCAAGTTTTAGGCTGAAGCATGTATGCAGACTGTTCTGAAGTGTGTATGTAGTATGTATGGTGCATGTATCTAGTCTGAAGTGCAATAAACATTTAAAACAGATCACTTTGTGGTTCTAGTGCCAATTATTTTTGCTACTGCATTTACTGCAATCGTTAATGCCCACAGTACAGTTCTCTAGAACCTCGGCGAAGTACAAGCACATTACAAACATCAACATAGGTTTTATATAGATTTGTCTTTTGGGTCTGTAAAGGAACTGCAGAGAAATCTTCTAAAGAAATTGGTCTTTAGGATCTTTAAAGGAACTTCGTAGAAACTTCTATAGAAATTTGTCTTTACAATCTTAAAAGGAACTCCATAGAAATGTTCTATAGAAATTTGTCTTTAGGATCTTACAAGGAACTCCGTAGAGACGTTCTATAGAAATTTGTCTTTACGATTTTAAAAGGAACTCCATAGAAATGTTCTATAGAAATTTGTCTTTAGGATCTTAAAAGGAACTCCATAGAGATGTTCTATAGAAATTTGTCTTTAGGATCTTAAAAGGAACTCCGTAGGAATGTTCGTTAGAATTGTGTCTTTAAGATCTTAAAAGGAACTCGATAGGAATGTTCTATAGAATTGTGTCTTCAGAGTTCCCATAAGAATGCGGTGGCCAAATAACTGTTGGAACTCTATAGGAAAATTCTATAAGAAGTAAAAATAAACACAATAGAATTCTATCGAACAATTTCAAAAGACTTTCTAAAAAACACATAAAAATTTTTTGTAAGGGGCGCCAGGCAAGTCAACGCTTGTTGCTGCTTGTGAGCTGCCTGCACCTTTGTGTCCGTGTATTCGTCTCGACTTTGTGGCATCATACGTCAACTACAATGAACGGTAAGTTTTAACGAAGATGTTTTCCGTCACTAGCTCATGACTAGGTGAGCGTATTTCGTAGCGCGAACCGGCTGCATGTAATGTAGGCGACTCCGGCATAGTGTCGATTTGTCGTTTGGTTTGTAAACGCGCTCGGGTTCTCGATTCTACTATAGGGAATGTTTAACGGCAAGCGATCGCTCGCGCTTGTTCATTTTACCGTCATTGTCAGTGTCCGTGAAAAAGAAATACACCATGTTTAACGTGGATCATCATCATCATCATCATCAGCCTATATTTATGTCCACTGCAGGACGAAGGCCTCTCCCTGCGATCTCCAATTACCCCTGTCTTGCGCTAGCGTATTCCAACTTGCGCCTGCGAATTTCCTAACCTCATCATCCCACCTGACTTTCTGCCGTCCTCGACTGCGCTTCCCTTCTCTTGGTATCCATTCTGTAACCCTAATGGTCCACCGGTTATCCATCCTACGTATTACATGGCCTGCCCAGCTCCATTTCTTCCGCTTAATGTCAACTAGAATATCGTCTACCCCCGTTTGTTCTCTGATCCACACAGCTCTCTTCCTGTCTCTTAACGTTACTCCTAAGATTTTTCGTTCCATTGCTCTTTGTGCGGTCCTTAACTTGTTCTCGAGCTTCTTTGTTAACCTCCAAGTTTCTGCCCCGTATGTTAGCACCGGTAGAATGCAATGATTGTACACTTTTCTTTTCAACGACAGTGGTAAGCTCCCAGTCAGGATTTGGCAATGCCTACCGTATGCACTCCAACCCAATTTTATTCTTCTGTAAATTTCTTTCTCATGATCAGGGTCCCCTGTGAGTAATTGACCTAGATAAACATATTCCTTTACAGATTCTAGAAGCTGACGGGCGATCCTGAATTCTTGTTCCCTTGCCAGGCTATTGAACATTATCTTTGTCTTCTGCATATTCATCTTCAACCCAATTCTTGCACTTTCTCGATGAAGGTCCTCAATCATTTGTTGTAACTCATCTCCATTGTTGCTCAATAGGACAATGTCATCTGCAAACCGAAGGTTGCTGAGATATTCGCCATCGATCCTCACTCCTAATCCTTCCCAGTCTAAGAGCTTGAATACTTCTTCTAAGCATGCAGTGAATAGCATTGGAGAGATTGTGTCTCCTTGCCTGACCCCTTTCTTGATAGGTATCTTTCTACTTTTCTTGTGGAGAACCAAGGTAGCTGTGGAATCCTTGTAGATATTTGCCAAGATATTCACGTATGCCTCCTCCACTCCTTGATTACGCAATGCCTCTATGACTGCTGATATCTCTACTGAATCGAATGCCTTTTCATAATCTATGAAAGCCATATAGAGAGGTTGATTGTACTCCGCAGATTTCTCGATTACCTGATTGATGGCATGGATATGGTCCATCGTAGAATACCCCTTCCTGAAGCCAGCCTGTTCTCTTGGTTGACTGAAGTCAAGTGTTGTCCTGATTCTATTGGAAATTATCTTGGTGAATATTTTATACAATACTGAAAGCAAGCTAATGGGTCTGTAATTCTTCAATTCTTTAACGTCTCCCTTCTTATGGATAAGTATAATGTTGGCGTTCTTCCAGCTCTCTGGTACACTTGAAGTGGTGAGGCATTGCGTATAAAGGGCCGCAAGCTTTTCAAGCATGATATTTCCTCCATCTTTGATTAAATCTACTGTTATTCCATCTTCTCCAGGCGCTTTTCCCCTGGTCATATCTTTCAAGGCCCTTCTAACTTCATCGCTAGTTATAGAAGGAGCTTCTGTATCCGGTTCATCACTATTTCGAATGGAAGAAGCTTGGCTGTTTTGGCTACTGTACAGGTCAGTATAGAATTCTTCTGCTGCTTTTACTATGTCATCGAAATTGCTGATGATATTACCATGCTTATCTTTCAGTGCATACATCTTGCCTTGTCCTATGCCTAGTTTTCTTCTTACTGATTTCATGCTGCGTCCATATTTTACGGCTTCCTCAATTTTCCCCACGTTATAATTTCGAATATCCCTTACTTTCTTCTTGTTGATCAGTTTTGACAGTTCAGCGAATTCTATCTGATCTCTTGAGTTGGACACTTTCATGTTTTGCCGTTTCTTTATTAGGTCCTTTGTTTCTTGGGAGAGCTTCCCTACAGGTTGCTTTGGTGCCTTACCTCCCACTTCAATTGCTGCTTCTGAGATCAGCCTAGTTACGGTTTCATTCATTAGCTCTATGTTATCTTCATCTTCCTGTTCTAAAGCTGCATATTTGTTTGCGAGCATCAGCCTGAATTGGTCTGCTTTTACCCTGACTGCCTCTAGGTTGGCCTGTTTCCTCTTGACTAATTTCACTCTCTCTCTCTTCAAATTGAGAGAAATCCTAGACCTCACTAACCTATGGTCACTGCACTTAACCTTACCTAACACTTCTACATCCTGCACTATGCTTGGATCGGCAGAGAGTATGAAATCTATTTCATTCCTTGTTTCTCCATTAGGGCTTTTCCAGGTCCACTTCCTGTTGCTGCGCTTCCTGAAGAAGGTATTCATTATTCGGAGCCTATTCCTTTCCGCGAATTCTACTAACATCTCTCCTCTTGCATTCCTAGAATCGATGCCGTAGTTGCCAATGGCTTGCTCACCAACCTGCTTTTTCCCCACTTTTGCATTGAAGTCGCCCATGACTAAAGTATACTGAGTTTGCACCTTTCTCATTGCTAGTTCAACATCTTCATAAAACTGTTCTATTTCTTCATCATCGTGACTAGAGGTGGGGGCATAGGCTTGCACTACCTTCATTTTGTACCTCCTATTCAGCTTCATTACGACGACTGCTACCCTTTCATTAATGCTGTAGAATTCATCAATGTTGCCCGCTACGTTGTTATGCACTAGAAATCCTACCCCGGATTCTTTCTTATCTGGAAGACCTCTGTAGCAGAGGACGTGGCCGTTAGTCAGTACTGTGTAAGCCTCACCAGTTCTTCTAACCTCACTAAGGCCAATAATATCCCAGGAAATGCCTGATAATTCTTCAAATAGTCCTGCTAAGCTAGCCTCACTCGAGAGGGTGCGCGTGTTGAACGTTGCCAGGTTCAGTTTCCATTGGCGGCCTGCCTTGACCCAGAGATTCTTAGCACCCTCTGCCGCGTAGCAGGTCTGACCGCCGCCTTGGTCAGGTGCTCCGCAGCCACTGGGAACTGAGGGCCATGGGTTAATTGTCGGAGTCATGAGGGAGGTAGTGGCCGAATACTGCACCAGGGAGGCCAATTCCTGTTCTGGTGAGGGAGTGACTTTGATGAAGCTTAGTGGGCCTGCCTAGTTTGGTTGCACCTGAACTAGTATAGCCCCACTAGCTCTCGGCAATATGTACTTTTTTTTTCTTTGCCGGTGTCAGGCACCACTCCATGCCTGAAAATGTAGTGGAATGGAGCAGGATTCGAACTTACGACCTTCAGATTTGAAGTCGGGTGTTCTACCTCTACTCCACGCCACCACCTCTTAACGTGGATACTGAGCAGAAATAAGCGCGGATTGTGTGTGTCTCATTTTGTGGCGCTCGATCGGCGGCCATAAACGCTGCGCTGCCTGTCTAATAAAACTCATCTAAAGCACTTTACGTATACACCTCGAAATTGTGCTAGAGTGACGAATTGTCTAAAAGAGACGTACAGTTGAATAAACGCTAGCGTACTCAGATGAAAGGCCGTGTTTGCGGGTCATGCATCAGCAGCGTGTGCGGCCGTTTTCGTAAGTCAAAAGTAGGAGTATTTATGGGGTTCCTGGCAACCAGTATAATTATATATAACCGCAAAAGCTTTCAGAGCACGAAACTCGCGATAAGCCCAGTCAATCGGAGCTTCGAAACTTAACCGAAAGAATTGGAGAACAATAAATTAGTGGCTCGGGGAAGCACCCTTTACACGTTTGAAACTGAAGCCATTGGTTTGAGGGGACTTTGAGGATTTTCTGTGCTGTGCTCGTGTTGCCATGAATTACGAACTTGGCCAAGCCCTTGTCAGCTTTATTAAAGAAGTGCTTCAATTCAACTGAATCTAATAGTGCATTTCAAGTGACTGACGTGTTATTCGTTATAATTACAATTATGTACTGGCAGTAATTTGGCAAGCATTAAACCACAATATTTTTTATTGCCCCTAAACTGCGGATGTCATAGACTGCCAGGGAATTTTCATGAAAACAGCCAGGGAAAGCTTGGAAAAACATCAGGGAAATTGAAAATGTCAACGTAGGTATGCTGTCTTGTTATTTCCATAGAATGTTTCCAGAGAATCGCTGTCTTAAACATATTTTTGAAGCATTTCACCTCCCCAAAAATTACAAATTGGCACGATTTTCTGAAAAAGAAATGAAAGTGAAGCATGCTGACATGGGGGCATTTCTTACTCAATCTTTTTGCATTACGTAAGTGTCCTGAACCTCGAAACTCTAGAAAAAATACTTATGTTATAGAGCGCCTTCAATTATTTACTGTGATAGCATTCATTGTAATGACAGTTTCAGTTTTGGTTCCCAGGAGGTGCATATGTGTCGTGCCACAACACAGAAAGTGCTCACGGGGTATTTCTGGTGCTCATGTGGTATACCTAACTTGGAACAGTGTCAGCATTCCTAAAAGCTATGATTATCTATAGGAAACTAAGTGACCATATCGACACAATCAATCCATCTGCCTTCTATTGAAGTTATGGCCAATGATGTATCAGTTAAGAGTACGAGAAAGACATTTAAATGTGTATTAAGCAAAATAAATTACAATCTTTGGCATGATACGTTCAATACTCCAGTCACTCTTCTGAGCATATCATTCCGCGCGGGTATATTTAATTACCAGCCAAAAATGTAAGCAGTCCAACTGGGTAGCCTAGTTTCAGCAATTAATATAGAGGTCGTTTGGGTTAATTAAGTACATTATGTGTCATATGGCCTTGTCATAAAATGTAACATACTGATGCTGGCACCAGCAGCAATTGTAACAGTTTAAATGTTCATCATACGGTAAAGTGAAACATGCGATGGTACTGTTTTGTATTGACAAGCAGCCATTAGGCATAGTTAAACCGTATTAAGGATTGACTTAAGTGGTTTGAGCGAATATATTAAGCTGCTTGATGAACGTACAAAAAATACACATTTGTTATTTTCGCCTCGCATCGTTGTATCTATTTATTTGCAGCATGCACCCGCAGCACCTTCGGAACGGCTTACACGAAGGTCAAGGCCAGCCTGGCAACCATGCTTTCCAAGGGGAAGCAGCTGTAAATATGTAAATATTCTTCTTTGATGATAGCATAAGACATGCATTTTAATAAATTAATGTATTATATCGTTTAATAAAAAAGTTGTCGCGGTTTCACCTGAAAGGTGAAGCATCAATTGCGATAGCAAATTTGTAGAGAGCTATACGGAGTAATGATATTAGCTTCATCAGCTGTATAAACTTGGACATGAAGCAGCACCGGCAACACGCAGAACTATTGTCGACCCCGTCAGCGTTTTGCCCGCGTTCGCTCAAAATGCGTGCGACGTTGGTGACTGTTGCCGGAGCCTCTGATATAAATAGGCACTTGGTGCCTCCCCCTCCCCCCCTCCCCCACGGCCTCTTGCGCCTCGGAAGAAGGCGCGTTTGCTGTACATATATGGTGATTGTAAAGGTGGAAAGAGACGCCTACTTCTGCAGCCCTTAAGCGAGCACGGCGCAGAACGCGCGTTTGTTCTCCGCCGTGCGTTCGCTCCCCGTGAAAGCGCACGCCCCTCGCGCCCTTTCACTCGCACATACAGCGTTCGGCGCGCGGCGACGATTTCATCTCCATTGACGTCATACGGAACCTCACGGCGACGGCGACGCCGACGGCAGAAATCTGCTTTTGAGTGTCCATATAATTGCTATCGCAATAAAACAGTTAATTCAATATCGGTGCACATGTTTTCTTTGTTGCACTGCATGAGTCTGCACTAGTGGAATTGCTTGAAATATTTGTTTCTGCAACGTATGAGAGTGCAGCTGGTTCAGGATCATTAATAATCTATTAACATGAATGCATAAATGCAGATGGGAAGCAACATGTGATCATGCATAATATACGTTCAAAATTTTTTTGCTGCCATATGTAAACAAAAATTTTAACTAACTTGCAGATAGTAAATTTCATTCAAGCGAATGCATTGCATGCGACTAAACTTTCTTCAATGTGCAATTACACAAATGCTCATGCAGCTTTACATAATGATTCACGGCTGCATACATTTTAGATTTTTGACTGCTTCCATCTGCATGCATGCTTTTCTATGTACAATTCCCTATGTATGTTCCCATATGCATACTGGGTACAATAAATTTTTGTAGACATTTCCAATAAACTGCTTATTAGCAAACCCCAGCAGCGAGTGTTTATAGAATAACATTGCCTGCCGAAACATAGTTGGCAAAATGTGGTGTATTATCTAGTATATATGATGTCCCAATAATTTTAGCCAAGCTGGTCAATGAAAATGAAATGTTAAAAAACAACACGGTGCAAGATATATCATCATAAAAAGACGTACAGGTCAGACCTCTGAATTCACGGCCGAATGCACGCCATAGGTCTTAAAATCGGATCTTATTGCAGCGTCTTTTCTTAATATTATTTTTCATTGAACAGCTTCACTAAATTTAAGTTAGCTGGGACACCCTGTAAAATTGTAAGGCTGAAGTCTATAGATTAGTTATAGACTGATCTACAGGAACTCTCTGTAGGCAGACTGTACCACATTCTACGAAAAGTGTAAGGCCATAAGTCCATATACAGACTATATACTGGTCTATATAGGAATAGTTTATAGTCTATAGACATTTCATTGACATGTCTACAAAAGTAAAACTACATAAACCTATAGACTTTTGTCTATAGACACTCTGCAGACATTTGTCTAAAAAAGTGAATTTTCATTGATCTATAGACCGTCTAAGTCAGTCTATAGAATCAGACATTTTGTAGACTAGTCTACAAAAAGTGTACGGCCTTAAGTCCATAGATTGTCTATAGACTGGTCTATAGGAATAGTCTATAGATAGTCTATAGACGTTTGTAGATAATTTAGAGACTTGTGTATACAAAAGTAGAACTAAATAAGCCTATAGACTTTCGTCTATAGACATTCTGCAGACATTTATCTACAAAAGTGAATTTTAAATGATCTATAGACCGTCTATAGTCAAGCTATGGACTCAGACGTTTTGTAGGCTAGTCTACAAAAAGTGTATGGCCATAAATCTATAGAGTGTCTATAGACTGGTCTATAAAAATAGTCTATAGATAGTCTATAGACATTTGTCTATAGAGATTTTATAGACTTATTTCTACAAAAGCAGAACTATATAAGCCTGTAGACATTTGTCTATAGACATTCTACAGACATTTGTCTACAAAAGTGAAATTCATTGATCTATAGTCAGTCTATAAACTCAGACTCTTTGTAGACTAGTCTACAATTAGTGTATGGTCATAAGTCCATAGACTGTCTGTAGACTAGTCTAAAGAAATGTCTACAAAAAGTCTGTTGACTTCATAGACAAATGTCTACACACTTTATATAGACTTTCTACAAAAATTTTTGTAAGGGGACCGACCGTGGTCGCTCCTTTCTGTCCAAAGTCGTCGACGACATTCTTCGTTCGTGTTCCGTCCGTCACAAGCTAACCACTGCATGCCTACCATCCGCGAACTAGTGGGCTTGCCGAGCGCCTCAACCGCACGCTGACCACAATGCTCTCCATTTACGTTTCCTCAGACCACCTTGATTGGGACAGCACCTTTCCTTATGTGACATTCGCCTGCGACTCGTCACGCCATGACACCGCTGGATTTTCCCCCTTTTATCTCTTGTTTGGCCGCCATCCCACATTGTCCTTCGAGACTCTTTTACCATCACCTGTGCACCCTGTTACCGACTACGCCCGCGATGCAGCTTCTCGGGCTGCAACAGCTCGCCAGATTGCAAGGGATCGTCTTTATGTCTCCCAGCTGTCCCAGAAGGCCCACTACGATAGCCGTCACAGAGTCGTTAATTACTCTCCGGGCTCTTTGGTCCTCCTCTGGACGTCTTGCCGCCACGTTGGCTTGTCGCCAAAGCTTCTTTCCCGATACTCCGGGCTTTACAAGTTCCTACGTCAGGTCACAGGCGTCACGTACGAGATCACTCCATAGGACAGTCGCTCATCTGCCGCGTCCGCCACTGATATCGTACACGTCTCCCGCCTTAAGCCTTATGTTGCCGGAAAAGATCCTACTGCTCCTTAAGCGCCAAGACGGCGCTCTCGACGGCGGTGGTTTTATGTTACGCGCTATGCCGAGCATGGAAGAATGCGCCAAAAAGACGGTGAAGACGACGATCTCGGCAGCGCTCGTGTTGTTATTCTGCCATATTGCCTGCAGCCGCCTCTCTCTGTATATCTCGAGTAAATATAATTTTCCTATCCCTTTTTGTTACTCTCATCCCCATGGCAATATCACTAGTAAACTCAATTTTATTAAAACATTGCGGAGAAATGCATTGGCGTTCCAGTTGCGTTTGTGTTTCAATGCATAAAACGACGTTTTGCTAAGACAGTTAGTGGAATGACTGCACTTCTCCGCAATGTTCGGGAATTTATATCTAGAAACTAGTCGCATCCTGAGAATTCGTTTCAAGTGGATCCACCTTGCAAGCTCCACGGCTAAAATTTGTAAATTGGAATGTAGGTCATAAGTATTTAGTGATTTTTTTAATTTTGAATAAGTAGTCAATTATGCATTTCAATTTTTTTGCAAGTAATGTCAGCTACTTTGCGTAGACCCACCCATGAGCTCTATAGAATTGTGCTATCTGCCACAGGCAACTTTTAAAAAAGTTTTGAAGGTGTTCGCTGAAACATCCAGTGTATTTCGCGTGACGTCGGAAAGATTGAGGAAGCAGTATTATATAACTGCAGCATAAAATCAGTGAGAAGAGAACTTCGCATAGGACCGGGAAAGATGTAAATCTGACAAGAGCTCAATCTGATGCAGCACTTACCGATGAGAAGATGAAAGGCGAGAACTGCTTTTAACAAAGAACATTTCATACTGACTAGCCTGCTGCTCAGGTATTTTATCATGTTATGTCTGCAAGTGTACTTTCTGGCCTTTTTATTACAGCACAAACGTCAAACGTAGCACTCCCTGAAGCCGCCAAGTGTTTCCTATACTGCATACTGATGCGGTATATGACGCACTTACCTTTCTGGTGACATCGTCGAGAAAGGTCCCCAAGAACTTTCTTGTTTTATTTGCATTTTAGGATGATTGTACTCAGTACTTAGCGAACACGTATCTGTACGAGAGCTGATGCAGCTCTAACCTTGATTGCGCACTTAAAACTTGATAAGCTACACTTTTTTTGCACACACAACGCCCAATTAACACCGATTCAGTGACTACGCTAAACATCTCAATTAACAGGGACCCTTCGTATGAACCAGAAATTCCAGTCACACTAGAGAACGAATTCTTACACTAGCAAATGGCACAATTGGTCTTCGCTGAAATGCCATTGGGCTCTGCTGAAAAGTGTTTTCTCGTTGTGCTTCACCAAGCGGGCAAGTTGGTCCACCAAGTCGCAATTCGAGCATCGGTCAGATGCAGAATTTTGCGATGAGTTTGAGCGATAGATCCATATGTCGAAAACGTCCCTACCAATGACGTACGCCCCTATAGCACCAGCTTCAGCAGACATCCATACGGTCCCTGGCATATTGTTCGTAGACATCTGCAGATGCATACTACACGGACGCTAGCCCGTATCTCTCGTCGCCACGACGCGAGACGAAATACACAATCACCGTCGTCAATCAGGGGAGCGTACTTGCCTCTGCCTCTATCTGCGCCCCATGCAGTGCAGCAGCCGAAGCAGCAGCGATCGCTCTCGCACTTCGTGACCCCGAGAGCATGCAAAGATCTGCCCGCGTCCTTACGGACTCACAAGCGGCGTGTCGTTTATACCTGAATAGAACACTCCCTATACAAGCCATTGGAATCCTGGGCCGCTCACTAGAGGGGACTCACGGGATCGTCTGGTGCGCCGGGCATGAAGGCCTGCGGGGAAACGAAGAGGCGGACTGCGCAGCTCGAGGTCTCACTAGCCGAGCGGCAGACAACACCGTCCTTCAGCCCCCGACAGACCGAGTAGCGAGCCATGAGTTAACCACGAGTCAACAAATACTGGAGGACCAACGTCTTGCAAGAAGACAATACGCTCCCCTGCACAAAGCTCTCAATAGACTCCAGGCTAGGGACTGGCGCTGCATGCAAACAACCACATTCCCACACTTGTCCCACCTACACGCCATCTCCCCAGACAGATATACGTCCAGGACATGTCCCTGGTGTAGCACACACACAGCGACACTCGCGCACATAACATACCAGTGCACAGATAGACTGGACGACGCAATCTCGGCACGAGTCACATCACACACACTCACTACGTGGTCTTGGGAGGCAAGACTCTCTGTACTGGATCTGGGAAGCCAACTGGCGACTCTCGACCAGGCCCGGCGAGCCGCGATTGCCAGTGCAGCCCTGTCAGAGGGAACCACCCAGGAATAAACCGCGCATAGCTTTCACTATGAATAAAGTTTCATCATCATCAAGTAGACTTACACCTGTAGCACAGTTCATGTGCGCCGAGTGAGTCGACGAAGTATCTAATCTAAGAATGACGTCGTTGGCGCATTGCTCGAAGATGACAACACTTCCAAAGAAATCACCAGCCCTTGTCGAGAAAATTGGGGTAAGCGAAGCTTGAGGCAAGACGACAGTGTCGCAGGCATTCCGCTTCGTTTGCCCTAAACTCAGGGTCGGCGGCTCTTCGCTTACGTTTGGCCTCAACATCGCGCTCCCGCAACTCGGGGACCGCGGCTCTTCGCTGACGTTTCGCCTGGGTTTCGGAAGCCATCACGCTAGAATCAGCACGCTAGAATCGGACGACAAGCTTCGCTTACCCCCATTTTCTCTCGACAGGAGAAGGGCTGGTGATTCTGGCTCTTTGGGTCCCACGTATGACAAGGGTAGTTCAAGGAAGCGTTACAGGTCACCAAGCCCACGGGGGTGTGATAGCGCTAGGCTCATTTCTGCACTGTCCCCTAGATCGGCCCACATGACAGGGGTTGTGCCATTGAGCTTGGACGCTTTCTGCACTATCACCAGGATAGCCCCACTTTTTCCGTGACACGACCACCACCGCCGCCGCCGCCGACACTTGTGAGGCAGTAGAAGCTTGGCTTGAAAAGAAAGAAACGACCCAAATCCTTGACTTAGGTGTCTGCTCGTGGCACTCGCACCTCGGCATTGGTGGACCTTGGTGTATTGTTCGGGTTAACTTAGTGTTTTCCTTTTGTAAGCTGTGTTATTAAAGTGAAGTACGTACGACACAGGCACAGAGAGTGCTGGTGAATTCTTGATGTAAACGATGTAGGCTACACTGCACTACACTACACTACAATGGACGGTACAAAAGCCTTCACCCGGCGTCATCGTCGTCGCCTGCTTCCATGGCGAACGGAACTGGCGGGAAACCGCGACGCACATGGAGCCGAACCATCAAACCTCAGAACTTTGGTGTATGGCAATTAGTGATTTCTAATTATTGAAGGCGAAGCATTTCTTGGCGAACATTTGCTACTTTGACAGTATCTATCTATCTATCTATCTATCTATCTATCTATCTATCTATCTATCTATATAGGCGCCTACGTCTGCGTGCTCTCATGGTTGTTGCGTTAACTTAGTATGTAAAAAATTGGCATAATATGACAAGAGTATATGACGAACATAAATTATATGACATGAATATCAAGGCATGCGTGTCATGTAGGTCATGAAACAGCCGCCCACTTCTTGGTACTCTCATGGGCGTTTGGTTAACTTGGTAGGTACCAATATTGGCATAGTAGGGCAGGAGTGTATGACGAACATAAGTGATAGGTCATGACATAAACGTCAAGACATGCCTGTTATGTGTGTCATGACAATGACCCACCGAAAAATGTTACCAGTCAAAAACCCCCGAAATGGTTCGGACGTGGGTACTAAGTGAAGGAAACACTAAAGGATGCTGGTAGAAGTCATAGTCATGAGCATGACTCAGCAAAAGTGAAAATGACTCAGCGAAAACAGATTAACACTCAAAAACCACTGGAATGGGTTTGTACGTGGGTAACAAGTGAAGGAAACACTAAAGGATGCTGGTAGAAGACATAGTCATGAGCATGACTCAGCAAAATTGACAATGACTCAGCGAAAAAACCGCTGGAATATGGGTTCGGACGTGGGCACTAGGTGCAGGAAACAGTAAAGGATGATCGTAGAAGTCATTGGCATCAGCATGACAGAGCAAAAATAACAGTGACTCAGCGGACAACATTGCACTCAAAAAGCACTAAAATGGCGAGGGTAGGAGGTGAAGGATACACGAAAGGATGCCGGTAGAAGTCATAGTCATGACCATGACTCAGGTAAAATAACAATGACACAGCGAAAAAAAACAGAACAGACCGAGTGGCACATACCCAATGTTCCATTTCTGCGCAAAAGAGTTCCTTCGAGCAGCGGTACCTACCCAGTCCGGCATCTACAGTTAGTCATGTAGCCGTTAAATAGGTTCTTTAAAGAGCGGCACGTATGTACACATTGCCACATACTCCGGGATCTAAGTTGATCCCAAGGATGCTTTCAAGCCCTGTTCCCTTAGCACAGCAGCCCTAGACGCTACCCATTCGACCGCTGACTACCCAGGTTGGGCGAACTCCCGTTGTAAGAAAAAAAAAAACACCGCATATCCACGAAGTGAATGATGATGAGCGGGCGAAGCACCGGGGGATCATTCGGGCAAAACGCCGGAAGCGTTCTCCAGAAGCGGAGCCAAAGCTTGGCCTACATATACTGTATATATATATATATATATATATTGCCAGATAACGTTTAGGCCGTCACTCTCTTCTCTCAAGCGAGAGCCCCACCACCAGGCCCAAAATGGTGATGATGAGTATGTACAGATCAGAATATGAAGCGTATGAATAATGCTCACACTAATTTCCCCGCGTGCGTAAGCAGCCAGCCAGGCCACGACTGAGCCAGGAGGGAAGCGCCGAACAAATGGTTTGAGTTGCGAAACGTGGACGATCTCCGAACCACGACAACGATGGTCCGAAGAAACCTCGACGGTAGTAACACGATAGTTCACTGGGGATGTTTGTTCATTAATAAGGTAGGGGCCAAGGAAGCGCGACTCAACCTTCTCACACAAACCGCGTGTACGAATGGGCGTCGAAAGGAGCACTTCATGTCCAGGACGAAAGGAGACCTCTCGATGAGAGATGTACGTCGTAACGTTGCTTGCGGTCTAGTTGACTGACCTCTGTGTTGAAGCGAGCACGGTCACGACATTCGTGAAGACACGAGACGAACTGTTAGGGTATACTGGCCGAGGTGTTAGTTGGGGCAGTTAAGAAAGCGGCATCGATGGTGAATGTCGGCGAACGGCCGTAAACGAGGTAGAATGGTGAGTACCCTGTAGTTCGCTGGATGGCCGTGTTGTAAGCAAACGTCACAAAAGGTAAAAGTTTGTCCCAGTTGTCGTGGCTTGGCCCGATATACATTGCTATCATATCTATTAACGTGCGATGAAATCGCTCTGTTAAGCCATTTGTTTGGGGGTGGTACGCAGATGTCGTCTTATGAACTGTGCCACAAGCTCTGAGTACTTCTTCGATCATTGTTGACATGAACATCTTGCCGCGATCACTCAACAGTACACGAGGTGCAACAGAATGGCATCCAGAAAGAAGTCGGCAATGTCTCAGGCCCAACTAGAGCATAGAGGCGTGGTCTCTGCATACGGTGTGCGGTGGCCGACAGTGTCACGATCCACCGATAACCTGCTGGCGTTATGGGCAGAGGTCCGACCAAGTCTATTCCAACTATGGCAAAAGGTGTCTCGGGACATGGGATGGGCTGTAAAAGGCCAGCAGGAGGCGAAGTCGGTCGTTTCCGCCGCTGACACTGGACGCAAGGTAGATATACCTGGTAGCGAAGCTTCCATAGAAGCCCATACGTTCAAAACATGGCGGTTCATCGGCGGTTCATTGGGCTTAGCGCCATCTGTGTGTGGAGGGAACACTTCCGGTGGAATAAAAAATATTGTGACGTCATATCCGTTAAAAACAGAAGTGACGTCATTTTCTTCTCAAAGGCGCGAAATTTGTTTTCGGAGGCCTGCCAATACAGCTGTATATTCAAATGCCCCTTGATGGGCGTTCCGGGCTTTCAGCGCGGAAAGCAATTAATGCAGGAAAAGGTCAGCCGTACGGGTGTCGAAATGTCATCCCTGCACAGAACATACTTTCTTTGGAGGCCGACGAACGCTTTGGTCGTAGAATGTTCGTCCTTTCGTCGGACGCCAAGCCCGTCGGCGAGTGCTGTCGCACGAAAACTAAAACACTTATCTGGCGGTTGCAACTTACTGCTTTTGACTGAATAAGTTAAGAAACAATGAGACTATGCGCGTCACCAAATTCAGACAAACTTCGGCAAGAAAAACAACGCAGCATGTGAGGGGGGCGTATTGTAACAGGTTAGCTTTACGTGCGCGCCTTTATGCACACTTCAAGAGCTGCCTTGCATTGCAAGTGATAGCGGCTTCAACGCCCGGCGCTATCGGTGGGCGCTCTTACGATGGGCGCTGAAAAAAGGTACCTAATGATAATTATCAAGTAAAACAGAATTGCCTTTTCTTTTCTCGCCATCCGTATATAAAATTGATTAGGAACTTTATTTTCGTTGAATGAATCTAACTGTGTCTCTAGTTGTAAAACGCTTTTTTTCTTTCCCAATGTTTGTTCCCTCCAAACATAGTCGTGCTTCAATCGTTGCTCCCATAACCACCCTTGCTGATGTCGGTGACAACTTGTTATGAACCACTTTTCGCCCGAAGCTTCGCGACCTATGTGAATGGACCTTGCTGGACGCAAGAAGCGATGTACTTGGCCTCAAAGGCAGACATGCCTGGCCAAAAGAAACGGCTCCGAACGCGGTGGTATGTTTTGTGGAAACCCAAGTGGCCAACAGATGGGTCTCGTGAAAGGCTTCAACGATTTTTGTGCGCAGCGAACGTGGAAGAACAGGTGCCCAGCGGTGTCCGTCGGCATAGGCGCCCACCACGGGGCGGGGGGGGGCTCTGAGGTTCGAGCCCCCCCCCCCCCCCGCCCCGGAAATCCGAAGCCTGCCCCCCCCCCCCCCCCCCATTTCTCGCCAAAGTGTCATCACCAGAGTTCTGTTGCCCACATCATTTGCGGTTTCTTTAGAGGTGCCTCAACGTTTCACAAAAAATTTTATTGTGGCTGAGAAAGCTTACTGCATCAGCGTGGACGTGCACGGCTTTACATTCACACTTTCGCTTTATTTCTGCAAATCCTGACCATAGGATGACACGCGCATTAGAAGCGCCAGCGGCAGCTACCTCATAAGCATTTTTCTCACTTCAACGTTTTTTTTTTAAATTTCGACTGTGAACACTATACACACACATACATTATATTTAAATATATACACAGAAATAAGTTTTTTACATTTTTTTAAAGAGAAGGATTTAGCCAAGTAACAATTATTTCTAATTGTAAGGATAGGTTATGCCTGGAAAATGAATACGTTGCTCTATGTTCACCTCCAATTACCCCTGCCTTGCGCTAGCGTATTCCTACTTGCGCAGGGAAGTTGGAATACGCTTGGAATGCTGGGCTAATTGGAGATCGCAGGGAGATGCCGTCGTCCTGCAGTGGACATAAAATATAGGCTGATGATGATGATGATGATGATGTTCACTTCTGACCCGCTGCGGTGGCTCAGTCAGCTAAGGCGTTGCGCTGCTGAACACGAGATCGCGGGATCGAATCCCGGCCGCGGCGGCCGTATTTCGATGGAGGCAAAATGCAAAAACGCCCGTGTGCTTGCGTTTTACTGCACGTTAAACAAGCCCAGGTAATCAAAATTAATCCGGAGCCCTCCACTACAGCGTGTCTCATAATCAGAACTGGTTTTGGCACGTAAAACCCCCAAAAGAAGAAGAATGTTTACCTCTCTTCAAATTGCTTTGCGTGCTTTTTGATCCTGAAAAAGAAAAAACTGCGGTCTTCAGTGGCTCCTTCAGCAGAGTCTTTTATCAGCGGCGTGTGAAATGCACATGAATGTTGTGCGTCTGAGTATTGCTACTGTTTCCATAGGCAATGCTAACGATTCACGAAAAAAAAAACAACCGAAAACTGTTCTAATAATTTACAACATTTATTAGGGATGGAAACATCCCCACATGCCTGCAGCGGTCATAAATAAAAATAATTTACTCAGTAACCGAAGTGAGGCTAAGCCGGATTCACTCGCAATCAGAATCAATAGCCGCCATGCGCAGCAGCGCTTATACTCGTACTAAACGTAAAAAGAAGAAAAAAAGAAAGAGACGCAGTGTCGCCCGAACGGCGAAGCATCGGTTGCAATAGAAAATTAGTCGACAGCTATATGATGTAAGGATAGTAGTTTTATAGGCCGTATAAACTTGCAAACATTTGCTTACTAACTGAATTATCAAGCATGTTCTCAGCGCGCCCAAGCAAACATGAACACAGCACACTCGATGACCTATGGGGAGTACTACATACGCGGGTCGCGCGCATTATTTTTGCGGTAATCTGCGCGCGGTATCTTGAAAGCGATTCGCAGACGGCTAATACTTTTGTACGCGCTGTGTTTTTGCCGCTCAGTTTCCGTTGAAGCGATAGACAGTACGAAGATCACTGCTTGCTGCTGCTGGTGCCGCACTTTCATACGCCAGCGTTTTGACGGTTAGTGCAGGCGCACGGACAGCCACAGTCACTACAAACTAGCAGATACGCGCCGCGCTTGGCCCCCCCCCCCCCCTTTTTTTTTTTTTTCAAAGCGCACGCTTTATCGATAAAGTGACCGCACGTTCAAGACTTGTACTCTGCGCATGCGCCGCTGCCTTCTCCTCTGAGCCTTGCAAGAACCCTAAGCTTAGCGCACTGCCACTGCGCCGTCCATAGGGATGTCTTGTGAGCATTAGCAGGAGGCACCTTCGCGTTTGAGCAGGTGGAGAATCTGAGATCGGAGAACTAAGCGAAGCGCCATTGTGTCCGTTGTGGTTTTCATGCGCACAACTTTGGAAATATAGAGGACTTTAAAATGCTCGCTGGTTTTTCAAAGAGGTAGTACCATCGTGCCCAGGCCCTTTGGATGCGCCTCACTCGTCGCACTTGTGAAATTAAGCGAGTGCCTGCCCATGCAGACAAGTTGACAACTGACGTCTGCGACCAATAATAATGGAACAGGTGATTGAAGTCTTCCATTATTAACGCATACCACTTCGAATACTCGACGTCTTTAGTAGAGGTTCACTGTCGCAGTAAGCGTCGTCAGCACGAAAGCAATATGAAGTGTATCGTCATGACACTTTGACTTGCGTTAACTATAATACTATACGCGCGCTATCGTACATGGTTCTTTATGGCAGCCTTGCGCATCTGGCGGCGTCAAAGTCGGCTACCACGTCAGCAGGAGCGCAAGTGCCCGCGCTTAAGCCACCCAGAGTGACCAAAAGTGGTGGGCGCTGACTGATTCGGAAAATTGTTCGATCTCGTTCTAATGGAGGGTTGCGTCTTTATGAACATTGCGTGGCGGTAAGTTTTAATAAAAGGAAGAAGTGGGAGCTATCGCATAGTTCTGAGCCATTCTGTACCAGGACGGCAGTCTTACAGAGAGAGTGCTCCTACAATGAGGCATGTACGAGGTATTCAGTTGGCAAAACTTATCAGGCGCTAATACGAGCCGAGGAGGCAGTGAGGAAACCTTCAGGAACAAGTGAAAAGTGAACGTGCGTGGTTTTGATTGTGTAAGGCAATTACTGTGTAAGACAACTACTGTGTTTATGTAAGAATCGTGTAGGCGCGGAATGCTTGATCGCGTAGAGAATCGGCCTTTGAGGATTATTCGTTCTCGCAAAATTGGTTCCCAGTGGCAGATCTATTATTCCAGTTTAACAAATTGAGAGAATAGCCTTTAAAAATAGCAACAGTTTGCTCAACTGGCAATAGATTGACAAAATAGCTTTGTATGTAGTTTGAATAATGTATTCCAAAATGTATGGTCATGCTGCACAACGTATTCACAAACATGCTAACAGCCACACAACTTATTTCTATTTTCACAACAGCCGTGATCTGCACCTTTGTGTTAGTTCTTTAACGTGTGACACTTTGTTCAGCGTCGTCATGCCGCTCCCGCGCCAGAAAAGTCATTCCTGTGTCAAATTATGAGCCCGAGCTCCTTCCCAGTGAAGCCAGCACACATTGCCATGACGAAAGTTAAAACGCACATGCGAGCGCCAGCAACGAAAGTGGGTAGACACTCAGGCGTAAGAAAAAGCAAGCTGCATATTCGCTTGGCGCATCGCTCATCGAAACAATTCGTTTTCGCGGCTCTCGGCAAAAGAAACGCGCCGACTGCGGTTTAATGTACCGCGGTGTCACGGCGCCTGTAAACAAAGTAACTGCACCGTCTGCACGTCTGTGAGAGATCTAACGGGGCAATCATGGCCCGGTGGCACTTTGAGGGACTAGGAACAGGAGATGGAGCGTGTTATCTTATGCCACCGTCGTGCGGCAGTGCGCTCAAAGAATTAAAATAACATGACATGTGGATGTAGTTCCCAAATGTAGCGTTTGCATCTTCTTTTTACATGAAATGTCTTATCTGTTTTATATGTTTGTTTGATGGCAATAATAATGTAGCTGCAGAGATCACAAGTGTCTGCTTATTCGCGACCGATGATTATGCTGTGATATTTTTGTTTGTGTTCTGCTTCTCTTTTATTTCAAAAAGAGAAAAGTTGACGGCGCAGTAATGATGACATCGCAAATTGGACAGTGCAAACAAAAATATCGCAGTATAGGGGGTGCATCATTGCACAGCACGATCAAACCGGACGTGCGCGCCTGTAAATGGTGATAACTGGGCAGTGCGCCCTATACCTTCAGGCTTGTTATGCTTCGGCCACGCGCTCCGCTGTTCGCATTTCTTTTCATCGTGATAGTACGTATGCCATGTGTATTCGCGTATAGCTTGTAGACAAATGTAGGTTGATCGTCCCATATTCGTTGCCACGTGAGGGTGTCACAAAAGAGCGCGTAATGCAAGCGCGCGCTGAGGGTCACTCAAGCCAGCGAAAGAACACGCCGGCCCCGCGGCAACTTCAACAGAGGGGGAGAGCGCATAGGCCTCAAGCAACAACGCTAACAACGGCGCCGAAACGTCTGGAAGAGACTCGAAGAAACGACGTTAACCGGAGAGAGAGAGAGAGACAGCACACGCCCGCGCCGAGACACCTTCTCACCCGGCGAGTCGACAGACATTACTACCGCGTGAGCGTACACCAACAGGATGAGTCATCACCCCCCCTCGAGAATGCTCCGACAGCGGCGGTCGAAGGTACGAGAAAAGACTCGAAGCTTCCCAAGCTTTGGCCATGCTACGAGATCACGACACCGATAGGAAAGTTCGGGAACGCCTGTGGAAGCTATATAACCGCCGTGCGAGAATCAGAGGGTGGAATTCAGGGAGTTCGCGAGTTCAGTCCGCACCGGTGAAGTGATGTAACGTTAAGACCGAGCGCCTGCGGACGAAGGGGATTCCCCGGCAACCTAGTCGACGAGTTCATCGAGCGTCTGCTTTCCGGAAGAAGTTCCTTCTTCGAGACTTGCCCCGAGCCACGCCGAGATCGTCTGACTTCAAGACCAACACTGGTGAATACGATTGGACACTTAGTGTTCTTTTTTTGTACTTTACGTGTTGGACTCTTAGTGCTTGTCGTTAATTATTTTCCTGTGTTTTGTGAAACCCATCTCATTTGTATTGTGTTGTGTCTAGCCTAAGTGTGCAAGTGTGTGTTTAACTGCCTTGTGTGAAAAATATATTTTGTAGTGTCTTGACAACTCTGGGCTCTGACTCGGTCTTTGGACAGCAACCGGCGTTCGCTGGCGCACCAGAGGGCCCACTCTTAATTGTCCTTGCTTTCGTGGGATTATTTTCGGAAGCTGATAAGTCAGCTTTGGAATTTAATCCGGTGTCTGCGCCTCGTTCACGGAATCTGTGACAGAGGGTACAAAATTATTCGCATGCTGGTCGGCCCATATTCTGAAGAAATGTATTTATAATTTCAATAACACGCATACCTTTACTGCAGCGTGCACTAAATTATATTATGGGTAGCCGAAAATTTTTACAGCTCATTGCCACAGGCGGCGCCGTCATTCAGACTTGGCAAATCCTTTTTTTGTGTGTGTGAAAATTGGGGTTTTTTTACCGCGGCATAATTCTTCATGCTTCCAGAAATGGTCAAGATTCTTTTGTCTTTCTAAAAATTGAGGAGGGTTCCTACGCGCTTGACCAACTCTGAATATGAATATTATACCAAACTTTGTATGTTGAGGCGAGCGTCTATTCAGAATGTTATTCATTTCCCTTGCAGACTGCTCAAAAGCGATGGTAAAATATCTGATCAGGAAACGGAAAGCCCCCGGTGAAGACTGCGAGGAGAGCCGTCCCTTATCCAGCATTTCAGTTCAGTCACTGAAGCTCCACCGCGCGCTGATGACACTAGCACACCAAGCTCTGTGTGCACTGCAGAAGCCGGTCCTTCCAAAATTCGATCCATCAGCGAGGTTTCTGATGCACCATCTACAGAAAAAGTTGTCGCAGTTTCACCTGAAAGGTGAAGCATCAATTGCGATAGCAAATTTGTAGAGAGATATACGGAGTAATGATATTAGCTTTATCAGCTGTATAAACTTGGACATGCAGCAGCACCGGCAACGCGCCGAACTGTTGTCGACGCCGTCGGCATTTTGCCCGCGTTCGCTCAAAATGCGTGCGGCGTTGGTGACTGTTGCCGGAGCCTCTGATATAAATAGGCACTTGGTGCCGCAGCTAAACGTCGCCTCCCTTCCCTCCCCCTTCCCCCCCTCCCCCACGGCCTCTCGCGCATCGGAAGAAGGCGCGTTTGCTCTACATATATGGTGATTGTAAAGGAGGAAAGAGACGCCTACTTCTGCAGCCCTTAAGGAAGCACGGCGCAGAACGCGCGTTTGTTCTCCGCCGTGCGTTCACTCCCCGTGAAAGAGCGCGTCCCTCGCGCCCTTTCACTCGCACATACAGCGTTCGGCGGCGCGCGGCCACGATTTCATCTCCATTGACGTCATACGGAACCTCACGGCGACGGCGACGGCGACGCCGACGGCAGAAATCTGCTTTTGAGTGTCCATATAATTGCTATCGCAATAAAAACAAGGGCAGCGCTTCCAGCCTACCTGGAAAAGTACCTACAAGTGGTTATCTTACAATGTCCACAGTGACGAGGCGTTTTGCGAGACCTGTTGCACAGCATAAGAGATGAAACTGCCGCTCCCTAAGACTTCCCAAGACAAGGATTCTTACCTGGCATTTGTGAAAAATGGTTTCTCAAACTGGAAAAAGGCAATTGACAGATTTAAATCCCATGAGAGCTCTAATTTTCATAAGGAGGCATGTAATGCCGTCGTAGCAGCAAAAGGCAGCGCGAATGTGGCATATGCTTGCGCCAAGGGAAAGGCGAAAGAAATGGGCGACGCCTGACAGGCTCTTCTAGCAACACTGTCATCACTACTGTACCTGTCGACCCAAGGCTTAGCAATACGTGGCCACGAAGACACAGGGAGTAATTTGAGGCAGCTGCTGGAACTCCGGGCTAATGATATTCCTTCATTGCGATCATGGCTTTTAAGAACAAAATACAAATGGATTTCTCACCAGATTTTAAACGAGATGGTGGAACTCATGGCACATGACATCCTTCGTTCACTCACAGATGAAGTTCGTGCGGCAGAGCACTACGCTGTCATTATGGACGAGACAGCAGACATTTCTGTCAAAGAACAACTTTCAGTTTGTTTTCGGGTGGCCACAGAAAGCCTGGAAGTAGAGGAGCTGTTCTGTGGGTTTTTCAACACGACGGACACCACAGCGACGAGGCTCTTTGCTATATTGAAAGATATTCTTTGTAGATTTAATCTGTCCATTGAAAAGTGTCGCGGGCAGTGCTATGATGGTGTGGCAAACATGAGAGGAAAGCACCGAGGAGTACAAGCTCTCATGCAAGAACAGGAACCTCGCGCGCTATATGTACACTGCCTAGCACACATCCTGAATTTGGTTTTGCATGATGTCGGCCAGAAAGTAGACATGTGCCGTGATTTTCTTTACGCCGTCACTGAACTGATAAACTTCTTGACCTGCTCTCCAAAGCGCGTTGCTTCTTTTCAAGAGATTTAGGTAGAAGAGGATGTGAACTTGCGAAAATTCTGCCCGACAAGGTGGACGCTAAAGGCTTCATCACTGCGATCAGTTCTATCAAATTATAGCAGTCTCATAACGTTTTTCTCTGAAACAGCATCCGAAGAGCGAACTGACGCCGGTGTGAAAGCCAGCGGATTTTTAAGAATGCTGTTCAAGTTTGAATCGTTTGTCATGTTGACGCTTCTGACAAAAGTGTTTTCACGAATGGAAGCACTGAATACCACCTTACAAAAAACAACGCTCAAGTTAGACCAAGCGGAGAAAATGGTGAAATCCGTCACTGCAAGCGTCGCTGAACTGAGGCAAAATTTTCCCTTGGTTTGGGAGGAGGTGTTGGTAGAGGCAGGAAAAGTAGGAGTTGAGGACCCGTGTGCTCCAGCTGCTAGGCGAAAGAGAACTCCACACCGCTATCAAGAAGGTTCCTCAGCTCACGTGTTCAAATCAGCGAAGGACATGTACCGCCAGAGGTACTACGAAGTACTTGACACTGTACTGTCCTCTTTAAGCGACAGATATCCACCTGAGATGTGGCAGCATATGCCACACATTGAGCAGTTTGCCACAGGAAAGCAAGACGAAGCATACATAACAAAGTTCTACGGTGACGACCTTGAACGAGGACGGCTGATTTTGCACAGAGACATGCTCATTTACATCGTAAGCCAACAAAAGTCGGCACCATTGCACACATTCGAGGACGTCGTGCAGATGTTTTCGGGGGAGAAGGGCGAACACCTGCGAAACCTTTTGCCGGAAATGGCCAAGCTAACAAAAATTGCGTTGATCATACCGGTCTCGTCAAGCACATCCGAGAGGTCCTTTTCTTGTCTTCGGCGACTGAAAACGTACCGGCGGTAGACGACTGGACAAGCCCGTTTGAACCATCTGGTCATTTTGCACACTCACAAAGAACTCTCCCGCAAAATCAATTTAAGTAAAATTGGCGACGACTTCATTGCTAGAACAAGTTCCCAAATGAACACATTTTCCCTCAAGATGAAACCATCCCATCAGACTACGAAATGGTGTCTTTAATAGGAAAAAGAAAGTTGCCAACTCACAAGTTAAAGCTAACCATTTGGCTAAGAAAACAGAGCAAAAAGTTATTTCCAGGAACGAAAACGGGGTGCATGACAGGGCAAGTAGAGTGAGGCCTTTTGGGTACGCAAAGACGCTTCGTTGCGCTATTTCTAAAGCTTCCCAGTCTATGCTGTGCTTTTTCCTTATTAATATTTATTTGTCATATGCTGCATTAGCTGCTCAAAAACGCAATCCACGCTTTTACTACTTCCTCTCGTGCCCTTTCCCACTGTTGAGATATCGCTGTGTCTTATTTATTTATTTGTTAATATGACTGTGTATTTCTGCGCCTGATACTTTAATACTCTATAATCATTTATTCCGCCTCCCGGAAATAAATGAAACCAGGGGAATAAGGCATGCTTTGACAAGTAAATAAAGTATTGCGTCATGGAGTCACGTTGTTTTATGCTAATAATTGTAGTCATAAGTTGTGTACAAAAATTGTTATATATTGTGTATGTTTTATATATGTTATGTCTTATCTTTTCAACTGACCTTTAGTCAGGAAAATATATCTTGACTGTGTCTTTGTATATGAAAACTTTCACGAATCGTTACATGGCTATCTTCATTTATGTGTAGTTATGCGACTTATAGGCACAAAACACACATATCTCCCTAACGTGACGTACTTAATCGGCTTTTCGCATGGCTCATCCGAGAGACGCGAGTCTCCTTGTGGTACGAGGGGACTCAAGTTATGAAATTGAACTATATATATATACATATATATTTATATAAGACCGCTTAGGCAAGCTGGTCGCCCCCCCCCCTTCCGGGAAAATGAAAACTGTCCGCCTATGTCCGTCGGTGCTGTCAATGTAGCGGTGCAGCACTTCGTTGTCGAGCTTAAATAGTCGCAGTTGACGTTATCAGACATTCGGTGCAGAAATAGAACCGCACAGCCGTTGGATGATGCTGCTGCAGTAGGGATCAGAACGTTGACACGAGGCGAACTGACTGCTGCGATTAGAAGATGGCGTGTCAGTAACCGCTAGCGGTAATAACGTAAGTGGAGATATGGTCTCATCATCAAGTGGCGCGGAATGGAGACGTGCTCGAAGATAATAGTGGCAGCGGGCAGCGAGACAGAGCGTCGGCATCTTGATGTTTTTTTTTTTTTTGCAGACTTGTACACAACGTCGAAATCGTATTCTTGTAATCGGATCACCCAGCGGCCAAGGCGTCCAGACAAATTTTTCAGTGACGACAACCAGCATAAGGCGTGATGGTCGGTTATGACAGTGAAGTGGCGTCCATAAGGATATGGTTGAAATTTTTGCATGGCCCAAACTACTGCGAGGCATTCCAGCTCTGTGATCGAGTAGTTCTGTTCGGCAGCCGTTAATGCGCGACTGGCATACGCAACAACTCTCTCTCGTGCAGTGGTATCACGCTGTAGAAGGACAGCCCCAATCCCATGGCCACTAGTGTCGGTGTGCAAACAAGTTGGTGCGTTCTCATCAAAGTGACACAGGACGGGGTCGGATGTCAAGGCTTAATTGAGGGCTTGGAAAGAACCTTCGCAGTCGTCTGTCCAAGTGAGAGCAGTGCCCGACGTCAGCAACTTGTGCAGCGGCGACGCCATGGCAGCAAAATGACTGATGAAGAGGCGGAAGTAGGAAGCCAGGCCCAAGAAACTTCTTAATTGATTTTGATTTTCAGGGCGAGGGAAGCGAATTACGGCAGCACCCTTGTCAGGACCTGGTCCAATGCCATCTTTACTGATAAGGTGGCCCAGCACTTTGATGTTATTTATGGCATAATGACATTTTTTTGTGTTGAGTTGGAGTCCAACGTTAGAAATGCATGTTAAAACGTCGTCCAAACGCTCAAGGTGCTGACGAAAAGTTGGAGAAAAAATAACGATGTCATCTAAATAACACAGGTCTTCCACTTGAGGCCGCGTAAAACTGTGTCGATCATGCGTTCAAATATTGCAGGAGCATTACATAAACCGAAGGGCATGACGTTGAACTCGTAAAGTCCATCTGGTGTTGCAAAGGCTGTGTTGTATTTGTTCGCTTCTTGTATGGGGGTTTGCCAGTACCCAGATCGAAGGTCTAGACTTGAGAAATATACAGCGCCCTAAAGGGAGTCAATGGCATCGTCGATTCTTGGCATCGGATATACGTCTTCGCGCGCGATCTTATTAAGTGCTCGATAATCGACGCAAAATCGTACCGAGCCGTCTTTCTTGCGGACCAACACAACAGGAGACGACCAAGAACAGGACGATGGCCAAATGATGTCTCTTTTAAGCACGTCATCAACGTTGTCCGCAATGATTTTTTGTTCTGCGGAAGACACGCGATACGGGTGACGGCGTACAATTGAACTGCCTTCGGTTTCGATGCGATGCACAGCAACGGAAGTGTGTCCCAGAAGCTTGGAGTCAACGTCAAATAAGGCGCTGTACTTTTTCAGTAGGGCCAAAAGGTCTTCTTTCTGCGCAGCAGTCAGATCGGGATTTATCGCGGCAGTTAAAGCAGTGGACGCAGCATGATCGTCAGTTGTGGTAGACAAAGCTGGTGATTCAGTGTGAAAGGGTATACTAGTGAAAGAGGTTCTGTGTCAGTAAACCAGGTCACAGCGGTGCCCTCTGAGAGCACTACTGGCGAAGAAGTAGGGTTATGCACAGCGTTCAATGCTCTACCGTCTTGAAACCGCACCAGGCTAGGAGCAATGCTAAGCCCACCAGATATGCAGTGACCGGTCGGTGCAAGGAACACATCACCATTTACAATCGTGTCGGAAGTCAGTGTTAGAACGTGCTCACTGCCCGGGGGAATGAACAGAGTCAGTAAACGCGACGAAGCGCAGGCTGTGAGCATCGACAGCGGACGAAGATTCAGTGTCCGTCATATGAATAGTTCGTTGACGGCAAGATATGAAGGCTGACGCTGAGGACACAAAATCCCATCACAAAATCATGGCATAGGTACACGAAGATAGCACAGCAAACTGAACGTGGTGAAGGATGCCATCAATGAAAACACGCGCAGTGCAAACACCGGAGGGCTGAATAAGAACTGCATTAGCACACTGCATTAGGGGAGGGCCATTTTATGGAGTCTTCACTTTTCGCAAACGAGAACACAAGTCAGTACCAATAATGGAAAGCGATGCACCCGTGTCAACCAAGGCTTCAGCCCGTAAACCTTCAAAAAAACACCAAAAGTACATTTGACGGGCACTCCGGGGGAGTTTCAAGTTATCCAAAGGATGCAGCTTTCTCTCCTGAAGCTGCAGTATTTAGTTTTCCGGGCGGTGATCGGAGGACGAAATAGCCGGTCGAAGAGGGGAAGATGAGCGCCGCATCGGTGATGGAGAGCGACGACGCGGGAAGCGCAATGAACCGGCAGCGTTGAATTCCTGCGGAGATGGGGAACGTCGCAGGTAATAATTGTAGCACGACCACCGACGTTGAGGTACAGGGCCAGAAAACTCATCCCTTTCAAAACCGCCAGAGCCACGTCATTCATCTTGCTGAAGGCGTCGGCAAAACCGCGAAATGTGGCCACGAACGCCGCAATAGTTGCAGACAGGTCGAGGTGGGCTCGATGCGTTGTAAGACTCATGAGGTGACGGTCGCACAGTGATGGGATTCAGGGACCCGTGAAATGCAGTTGCCTGCTGCGGTGGCTGCGGCGATGGCTCCTGGGGTGACTGCTGTGAGGGTGGCACCAGAGAGGCAATCTGAGAATAAGTTGGTGTAGGGACAGGGTGCGGGCTCGGCATTGACGGGCACGTCACGGCAGCTATCTCTTCTCTCACGATATGGCGTAGGCCGCCACCAGGAGGTGTCATATGGACTGCAGGGGGTGATGACAAAGCTTGGGCGTGCAGTTCCTCACGGCATATGGAGCGAATTAGAGCACGTAGCTCGCTATCGTTGGACGCCCTGAAATCAGACGTGTCAGGGTGTAAGCGGATCATACTAAGCCCCTTATAAAAATGACTATTGAAATGTTGTTGGCATATTGTTGAGGAATTGTTGACACAATATCCTTTCAATAATGTCTCAATAGTTATTGAACGTACACAACAATACCTCAACAATAAAGTTGTTGAGCGCTTCACAACAGTAAAGTCATTGACTAATTGTTGTTGACATATTGTTGAATAATGTTGAGTAGTATTGAGAATTGTTGAGCAATATTGACATTAAATATATATCTTAAACACACACATGTAGACGTGTATGTGTTTTACACATATATATTGTTTTACTGTTTACTTAATCACCACTAAATATATAGAGTGTCACATAACTTGAACCAAATGCCTATCTCTCGAGTCGTAACTGGGGGAGCTTGTGGCAAGACGACGCTGCCGCAGGCGTTCTGCTTCGTTTGCCCTAAATTCAGGGTCGGCGGCTCTTCGCTGACGTTTCGCCTGGGCTTCGGATGCCGTCACGCTAGAATGAGTATGCTAGAATCGGACGACAAGCTTCGCTTACTAGAATCGGACGACAAGCTTTGGTTACGTAAGATATGCCTTTGCTTACGTAAGATGCTTACGGCGACAAGTTTGCTTTAAGATATATATTCAATGTCAATATTGCTCAACACTTCTCAATAATACTCAACATTATTAAACAATATGTCAACAACAATTAGTCAATGACTTTACTGTTGTGAGGCGCTCAACAACATTATTGTTGAGGTATTGTTGTGTACGTTCAATAACTATTGAGGCATTATTGAAAGTATATTGTGTCAACAATTCCTCAACAATATGCCAACAACATATCAATAGTCAGTACTCCATTTTCTCGACAGAGAAAGGGCTGTTGATTTTGTCTCTTTGGGTCCCACGTATGACAAGGGCAGTTCAAAGAAGCGTCCGCGTGCCCACAGGGGATATGTGCCATTGAGCTTGGACCCTTTCTGCACTGCCTCCAGGATCGGCCCACATGAAAGGGGTGCCATTGATCTTGGACCCTTTCTGCACTGCCTCCAGGATCGGCCCACTTTATCTGCCCCTGTATCTTTCTGCCTTTTGAACGTCGCCATTGGAAATGACAAATAAAACTTCAGCGTAATAGAAGTTACAGCTTGAGTGATATTGTCAAGAAACATTGGGAAGAACTCGCAAGCAATATTTTTTTTGTAATTTGTTTGGAGAGTAACTAGCATGTGTAGTAAAGGGTTGGTGACAGAGACCGCCTTTTTTCAAATTTGACTGGTTGCTCGGATGATCTCGTTTTATTCTCGCAACTTGTCATAGTGGTTTTTGATGTGTGGCAAAGCCAGTGTCAAGCAGACACTATTTACTATTTTGTTTGCTCATATGTTTTGTTTATATCAAATACAATGCATTGTATGTACGGTACGCTATATTGCACTCTACGTTCATGCCACAGTTGTACTCGTGCCTACAGGTGACTAAATTTAATTTTCAACTTGCCGGCATGTTCTCGTTTTGAATGCCCGGATAGCAGCTTTGGCTTTTGGCTCAAGGTCACTTGAAGATCGCCGACAACGGGAGCTAAAAGCATTTCATGCTTAAAAGAGTAGGCAACATTAAACTTTGACTTAGGTGTTTCTTTTTGGCACTCGCATCCCGGCGTTGGTGTTCTGTGCTTTGGTAAGCAGTAATAAGTGATTTCTGATCAATTATAATTATTGCAGACACTTCAGTAACTCAACTTGAACTAAGCTTATGCTTTGATATCATGTCTATAAAGACACCGATGGATTTTGCACTGTACTACTTTTTTTTCCTGATTTATTTTTTATCTGGTCTCAGCTAATTAGTTATAATTATCCCAGACACTTGAGAAAGTCAGCTTGCAAGAAAACTTATGCTTTGATATCATATCTATAATGAAAGTCATGAATTCTGAAATGAACCATTTTTTCTATTTTTCTGATTTACTTGGATTGCGTCCCCGGTCGTCTCAGCTAATTAATTCTGATTATTCCAGACACTTCAGTTACTCAACTTATAGCTAAACTTATGCTCTGATATCATGTATATAGTGAAATTCCTGAATTTTGTACTGTAGTATTTTTTTCGATTTATTTTCACCTCTTGATCATCTCAGGAGGTGAACCGGAAGTACTGTCCAAAGAACAAATGGCACTCGACGCTCCTGCCACTAAAAACTCCCGATACAGCTTTCTATTGCTCAATACGTGCAACATAAAATAGATTTTTTTTCTTTTTCTTTTTTTTTTCGAGCGTGAAAGAAGCCCGCGAATACACGCAAAATTGCCGCACAACTAGCCGCTCGAGGCACTATGCGTGTGTCCGCGGGCTTCTCTCACGCTCGGAAAAACACTTTTATGTACCACTTATTGGGCAAAGAAAGCTGTATCGGGAGTTTTTCCTGTTGCTCTATAATTTTCTGATTGACACTTTTCATCTAAATATAATATCTGAGAAGCTAATTATTTATTATTAATTGATTAATAAATATTAATTATGACGATTATCTAATTATTTATCTAATGCAAACAATTGAGTATCTGTAAGCGACGGCAAACAACATTACCTTGGTTCTGTCCAGCTACGTGGCATTTGCATATATTTAAGTGTCAGTGCAAGAAAGTTGGGACACCCTGTATATACTGGGTGTTCAAAATTATAGGCTTTACGAAAATTTTTAAAAATCGCTTGTAGCATAATTTACGGTAGCATAATTCTTATCGCTTAGCTTGGTTATTCGAAGAAACGGACATTAGTAACACAAGAAATTGAAACTAATATTCTAATAATTAACAAAAATTGACAAATGAACTTCTTAGTTAATTATTTTACGACACATATTGCAATATATGAATTGTAGCCGGTGAGTTTGCAAGACGCATCCACCTAAAATGAATTTCCAGGATAACACCAGTTTTGAGATATTATTGCCCAAAGTGACGGGGCGAAATACATGGGCGTTTTAGTTACTGTTGTGCTTCAATGTATAAAACAGCATTTTGGTAACAAAGTAAGTGTAACAACAGTGCATTTTTACGGCGAGTTTGATGGCGCATATCTCCAAACTGGTGTCATTTTGGAAATTCATTCCAAGTGGATACGCCTGACAAGCTCACCGGCTCAAATTCGTAAATCGCAATATGTGTCGTAAAGTAATAAAATAAGAAGTTAATTAGTGATTTCTTGTTAATTAGTTGAATCTATGTTTCGATTGCGCGTGCTACTAACGTCCGCCTCATCGATTAACCCAGCTCAATGATAAGAATTATGCTACCTGCCACAGGCGATTTCTAAAAATTCTGTAAGACTTAAAAATGACCACCCTGTATATATATATATATATATATATATATATATATATATATATATATATATACAAAATTGGAGCACAAGACAAGCGTCCCTACAAGCAATGACCAATGACCGATGATTGGGCACCTCCTGGATTCCCATCGGCTTCTATCGTAAGTGGCCAGTGCCCTGTCTATGTCAGAAAACGGCATTGCCTCCATGTTAAATATGGGCAAGATGGTGGGAAAAGTAGTATGCAAGCATAATAAATATATATGTTTTTTAAAGAGTGCGTTTCGTTTAGTTGTTAGCCCTTAGCGCACAATAGAATGAAACAAGTTTGGGTGATCTCTGCGACATGGTGTCCATATTTTACATGAAAGCCTAGGTCTATTCTGTAAAACATAGAGACGGGGTGCTGGCCAGTGTGCTGGGAGACTGCTTGGCCCCCACGCACAATCTACGCTGTTATACTTTGCCGGTGGCAAACCGTAGCGCAGAAGCACAGGTAGAAATGTTTAATAATGGGACGGCATGCTGTCTACCGTTCTACATGATGTCAAACTAACAAGCCCGAACAGCGACAATTGTGTACGTTGCTGGTCCGTAGTTCATCTCACGCCGGTTGCTTCACGTATTAAAATAAATATTTCTTTTTAATACAAACGATTAAAACTGTGCGCGCACACAGGGCGCGACATTTGCGACGTTTGAATTTTGCACTATTTCCCGCGCGCTCCGTACGTGACCGGCCGGCGCACTGCGTTACCGCGATGAAGAAAATAGTTCCTCAAGGAAGCTAAGCAGAAAACTTTCACACTCTTGCAAAGCACAGAAATTGTTAAGAAATAACATTATATTACAAGATTTGTTAATAAATATGGCAATTCATATCTATGAAAGCGTGGATTTGTATGCGCGTTTTTGTGTGAATGCGCGCTTGCGCTGTTGACTCTTTGGCGCATTCCAGAACTTTGTGCGTGCGGCGTATGTGTGCGGGTTGCGTGATGAGTTTGCTGCGTTTTCTGTGCCCTTTGCCTCGCTGTGACATCTTTGGTATATTCCAACTTGGTGCTTGCTCTTCATGGGCTACACGTTGCCTCGAAGATCACCATAATCGCCTCCGACTCAGCCACATCGAAGGTGAGTGAGTGTTTCGAATTCCACTTGCTCGTTCTTTGCGACGCTATCAGCAAAAGTGCGTACAGAGCCCGTGCGTGTCTTCCACGCGCCTCTGTGCTCGTTTTCATTACTAGTACTATCCTTCCGTTGCGAGAATTGGTTGTGCAGCACTAGATTGGTGATATTGAGCATGAAGTTTTGTCCTGATTTAACTTCACAGTGCGCTTGCGGCGACGTAAAGCAGCTATGTGGAGCCAGCTAAAACAGGGCATGCTGTGCGCGCCACGATGTTTGGTACGGTGTTCCAGCACCGATTGAAATTAGCCTTATTAATGAGCGCTCGTGCTTTGCCGTTTTCGTGGTAACAATGCGACGTGAAATAATCCGATCTGTACTGTAATCAAGTATATTTCGTTCGCGCAACACAGTCCATTGACGTGCATCTACTACATGGCGTGTCGGGATCGGCGAAAATATGCGCGGGGCGTTTTGCCGTTCTAATGTATTCTGCTGCGCTGTTCGCTTCAGGATCGAGTGCCCAGAGTCCGCTGACACGCCGTGCGGTAGACACGCGCTGTGGCGCGATAATAATAAGGAATTGCAATGGCCTATATGAGATTCTATGTGATAGGTGAGATAAAAAAGGGCTGATGCCAGTGAATGCTGTGAAATCATCAGGTTATGTGTGGTTTGTTTTCCGCTGGTACGCGCGCGGTGAACTTTTTTTTTTAACCATTATCTCCCTTCGACGCCATCGAGTACTTCGCGCTAACGCCATCGCGTAGGCGCTCTATATTCACGGAAAAGGCAGATTCTGTGGGATTCTATGTTCTGCTTTAGTGGGATGAAACATTCAAAATAATGTCATCGTGTGAAGTTTCATTTCAGCCTTTGGCCCTTCAGTAACTGATTGATTTAACTAAGTTCGAAAATTAGTAAAGGAACGAGATGCTTGGGCATATTTGCCGTGTCGTCCCACTGTGATCCCAGTGGCATGTAAGCGTTATCGACAAATGTCAAAAATTAGCAAGGCTTTTTATGAGATAGAAGCAGACAGCTATGTCAATAAGTTATTTTTGCTTTGAATTCACACACTAAAGAGGAGAGAGAGTTAAAGGGGAGCGTATTCTTGTGATCTAAATGACGGTTTTCCATAAGCTTGGAACAATGGTTTGTTGGTGGAGCAGTTCTGTGGAATACTTAGAGAGTAAGCAAACTGCAGTAGCAGTAGTTAGACAGGGAGTAAAAAAATGCAACACTGGTTTTATATGAACGAGCTACCTTTAAGATGTGGCAGCAACAGTTCATGCAGTAGATGAGCAAAAATAATTTTTAAATTTAGGAGAGAAATGAAAAATAAATTATTTGCCCACCTCACACTGCCAGTGGCAAGAGCAGCCATGCTTTAATGTTTTCAATCAGTCATTTATATCCATCCATTTATGTCGGCCTAATCGTCCATGTAGATGTTTTGATTGTTGCTTTTGAGTTATCGTGGCGTCACATTTTAATACTGACATCTGTTTTCAGAATCAAAATGAGCCTGGAGACGCCACAGCCGGAATGCGAAAGGTGAATTCTTTGGCCATTCATCGTTTAGCGTCACCATGATCAAATGCACTGTTGCCAGGAGAATGTATTGCCGGGAAGTATTCTCCTTAAGATTTAGTAAAAATGGTAGCATTAAGTGTCTCCTTTGCGATTTTGCATAGCCTTTGGTTTGCGAGTCGATTCATTTATTTGATGAGCTGGCCAGTTGGCACACCCTGTCTTTGTGTCTTATGTACACATTCAGCTGAGTAGGTCTGGGACACAGCAAGCGAATCTGATGTGTAGTGGTAATCGCATTAACGTCGACAGTTATCTTTCTGTTTGAGCTGCTACTGCTGCTTGCCAACACAAGCAGCAGTTGCCCATGATGGCGTGAAAGAGGTTCATTGAAGAGTGGCACATACTCTGAGTCACATACCCAGAGATCCAAGCAGGTCCATCAGATGGTTATTAACCCACTTCCCGTCTACATAGCAGCCCTACCCATTAGGCCATTGACCACTAAGTGATACAAATTGACTGGAAAATAGTTAAAGACAGACACCCGAAAGTATGTGAAGTATCCTAAATACGCTACTTGCATTAACGTTTTCAATGCTTTGGTTTACTTACTATTTTATTTTGTACTGGGTGAATCCGTGTTTTTCTGAAGCACATGGCATACTCACCGCATAACAAGCTATGACATTAGTTTTAGTTGTTTTTATTAGTGACATTAGTGGATATTTTAGGTCTGGAGCAGGCAGTATTTCTGTGATTTATTCGGAGTGTGGCTGTTGTGTAAATGTGCTTAAAATCCTTAAACTACCTCACTAATATTTACCTAAACGTGCCGTTTCACATAGGTTGGAGAAGTGCTCATTCAGATGATCCTGGCACAGCTTGCCATGGTGGACCAGGCAAGTTTGCAAGGGCCTTGATTCACCATGTGTTCACAGAGAACCTCATGGCCCGCTCACTTCTCGGAAACAACACCACCAATAGGCAAAAAGAGGCTCTTGGCCTTATCAGGGTCAAAGTTGTTATAGGCAAGTACCGTACATCCTTTTTCCCATTGAATTTTTGCATTCACATTTTGTACTTGGAATTACAAGCTTGCTATTAGCACAACAAATGGCTTTCAAGTAGCCTGTGTCTGCAACTACGTGCTACAATAGCCTACTATTAGGAATGAATGTTCATTTGATCTCAAGTCTCTAACGCCTCCATACTAAAGTGCTAAATTTTAAAAGCAGCCTTTACCGCCAGAAGTGATTGGTGGCTCCAACTGACAAAGTTAGGTGTATTTGCGCATTAGTTGCACTACTTGACGGTCATTGCAATGAACAGTTGCAATGAAGCAAGTACCAATCTGTGAAGCTTGCTACCAATCTGGTGCTATAGCGGGTGTGCTTAAGTAGCCTGAAAGTGTTGTTATAATATAGGAATTGTGGAGAAGCTAGGCTCAAGTGCAGTTACTGCTCAACTCGAGGGACAGCACTTCCACCAAATTTCAGCAATCAAAATGGCCCTCCATATTCTGTAACGCAAAACATAGTGGTTTCACCTATTTCAACAGACCACATTGAATTAAAGTTGCTCCTGTCTTGAAGGAAGTCCATGTGGTGGCAGACAGTAGCCTTTAAGCAGAGGGAGCTTAAGTTACGGGGCATAATTGTTTGGTTGTTTCGATCAAAGCAACAATAGGAACAGTTGCCAACTTCGTTGTCAACATTGCTATGTTTAGCAATGTCCATTCATTCTAGGCACTCAACCAATTAAGATCCAACTTATCACATTGTATTCTAGGATGTGGAAAAAACAAAGGTATTGATTTGACTTTTCCTCACGTTCCCATAAAATGATCAGTACTCAATAGGCCCTTGGCAGGTACTATATAAAGCTTCTTACAGGACATGAGGCATGTCCACAGCTCCCACTCTGAAATTGTTGGAAATGTCTCCTGCTTTCTTACTTGAAGGATGCACTTGCCTGTCTTCAGCGTTATTATAAACTAGTGCTCAAGTACTATGGGTTTAGATTTATCAAAGATTGAATGAGCTTTGTAGGTGTTCATGTTTAACCCTTTGAGGATCACATATTTTCTCGCAAACGTCCCCCAATTTAAGCGTTATATTTTTATTCTGGTTTTCTGCCGACCTCGACTGCGCTTCCCTTCTCTTGGTATCCATTCTGTAACCCCAATGGTCCACCGGTTATCCATCCTACGCATTACATGGCCTGCCCAGCTTCATTTCTTCCGCCTAATGCCAACTAGAATATCGGCTATCCCCGTTTGTTCTCTGATCTACACCGCTCTCTTCCTGTCTCTTAACGTTAGTCCTAAGATTTTTCGTTCCATCGCTCTTTGTGCGGTCCTTAACTTTTTCTCGAGCTTCATTAACCTCCAAGTTTCTGCCCCATATGTTAGCACCGGTAGAATGCAATGATTGTACACTTTTCTTTTCAACGACAGTGGTAAGCTCCCAGTCAGGATTTGGTAATGCCTGCCATATGCACTCCAACCCAATTTTATTCTGTAAATTTCTTTCTCGTGATCAGGGTTGAGATGGGATGGTGAAGTTAGGAAATTTGCAGGCGCAAGCTGGAATATGCTAGCGCAAGACAGGGGTAATTGGAGATCGCCGGGAGAGGCCTTCGTCCTGCAGTGGACATAAAATATAGGCTGATGATGATGATGATTTTTACTCTGGATTGTTCTTCAGAGTGACCTTTCGAGAAAAAAAATGGGTAAATAATTTTTTAGGTCACAAAGTGACAAAGGTTTCCTAGTGTCCGCTGTTTTACACCATGTTTATTGTAGCATGCAGGGCAAACTAGCATAATCACATTTTTAAATGTAATGACACTCACAAAGCATTAAACTAGGTGAATACTCCCAAACTACTGCAGTGATGGGCACCATAGAATAAAGAGAAAGATCAGTTTTCGAAGAAGCCAAGGGGCAACTGCACAATCAGGATTTTTGTAGAAGTCGCAGAAGGTTACAGAATCTGCAATGTGATGCTTGGGGACACTTTATTCTTAAAAGGTATGCTTATTTATATGCTCTTTCGTCGCCTCATATTTATGGTCGTGACCACACGATTTGTTTCCAACACTCTACATGCATGCAGTGACCCTCGAAGGATTAGCAGAGCCAGTCCACTTGCATATTTCTCTTGTAAGACTGAGCATTTCTTCGTATTTCTTCTTCGCATTTATTTGTGTTAGTGTTAGAGCACTGCACAGGCTGATTTTTGCGGCCCGGGCCCGGCCCGGGCCCGTTTTTACATTGGCCGGCCCGCCCGAGCCCGATCAAAACTTTTATGGCGAGACCCGAGCCCGGCCCGGGCCCGGAAATAATCTACGTTACCCGCCCGGCCCGGCCCGCCACCCCTTTACCTTAAGCCCGAGCCCGGCCCGAGCCCGACTCGAAACCGGCCCGAACCCGGCCCTAGACCGAAAAATACATGTTTTTCAGAGTTGAGAAGCCCGAGAATAACTCGCAGAAAGCCCGATCCCGGCCCGGGCCCGCGTCAAAAAATCCGAGCCCGGCCCGGGCCCGGGTCAAAAAGCACGCGCCATGCCCGAGCCCGGCCCGAGCGCATGAAATAACGCCTCAACCCGGCCCGGCCCGGCCCACGGGCCGGGCCGGGCCCGGGCTTTCGGGTAAACCCGAGCCCGTGCAGTGCTCTAGTTAGTGTAACCAGGTCGGCGTGCAACTGCAGTAAATGCTCGTTTTAAGCAGTATTTTGTTTTCAGTAGAGAGGCATAAGAATGGTCATCATGATGCGAGAAGTGCACTCCAGTAGCATATGAGCTCGTAAAACAAATTCAGATATACCATACTCAATTCTGGCCGCATAACCGTATTTAGAGCAACTCCTGCAAGGAAAAGTGCAATAAAGTGCTGCACATTTTGATTATGATTGTTGAGAGAACTAATTTTAGTTGCCAGTAGTCTACCTTTAAGTTTTTTCACCAACAGTATGAAGTCTTTTTTCCGCCATTTTGTTCCTAAGCAAGCAACGTTCACATTTTCACACCAAGGATATTTATGAAGTTATTCTGCCACAGTGGGCTTTTCCTGTTTGCCTTCTGCATATTGTACTAAGTGGAGCCCTCCGGTGCTACTCCACTTTGAAAGCTGGTCATTCTCTAGAATTGAACTCGTGAAGACTTGGAATAAACAAAACAAATCAAACAGTTTCATTATAACAGGGCGTACTGTATGTCGCACTTTTGCATGTGGAACATTGATCTTTAACGTCATGCGGTTTTTCCTTTTTTTACAGGCTTTACCTGTCACAAGTTTCCTGGGACAAACATGGCCTACATTAAGAACACTCTGGCCTCACTTCTCGCAAGGGACCTGAAGTGTCCAGAAGAGCTCAAGTCTGTGGACAAGTCAAGTGTTGTGCACTTGCAGCCCTCAACATTTTTTTAAATTATTATGATGTTTCTAGTCACCTGAGGTTGGATGGTTACAATACAATATAGTTTTATTCGCCCGTTTTTTTTTCATACACGTGAATCTGCTGGTCAGCCTAAGCACCTAGCGCTTGTCGGCTGAGCTGGCAGCTGGTGGATACATCAGCTGTTACAAGGCTCAACGATACACAAAAAACCGGCTAGCAGGATCCCGTCCTGCGCGACATAAAAATAATAAAAAATAAAAAATAAAGAAAGGAATAAAAAAAATGGAAAAGCAAGTATAAATTGACAAGCTGTGACAGGTAGACTAGATACATGATGTAAGAGTAAACATGGAACAGATCATGACCCTAAAGCCACACAGAATTGTCATTCTTGCATTGTTTCTAAGCACCACTTTCTTATCTGTTTCACCAGTGTTCTTCTTTTTACGATATTGCATAAATCGTCACTTAGATCGTTAAATACAGCTGGGACATAATACTTCCTCGTTTTTTTACCATAGTTTGTAAAAACTCTTGGCTTAACGTATCTCTCTGTTTTCCTTAGTGTCACTTCATTGTGGACAGCTACCCTGAAATCACTTGCAAAATAGTGTCGCAGAACCACTGAAAACCGAAACATTTCCCTTACCTTGAGTATACCTAGTTTAGAGTATTTTTCTTTTGCAGAAGCCGTGTGTAAGACTGTTCCATAAGATAAACTATTTACTATTCGTTTAATAAGCTTATTAATAGTTTGCCTTTTGTGTTCTGAGCATGTGCCATATAATGTTATTCCATAGCGCAAAACAGACTCCACTAATGCTTTGTATATTGTAATTCTTAAATTGAGAGGACATTTCCCACGCAAATTATAAATTAAAGCTGCCATAGTTCGTAACCTTTTACGCAAGTGTTCCACATGATTATTCCAAGTTAGGTGTTCGTCCAAAAAAAGACCTAAGTATTTTACTACTGAATCAGTCTGCAGGGGTTCACATTCACAAGTGCCGCAGGTAGATTTGTGCAAGTATAAGGGCCGGTCGAGGCTTACATGTTTGTGTGGATTAAACAAAACAAATCAAACAAAGTTCAGACACAAGTACTGTGTTGTGATTAATAATTAATTGCACAAGTGTTGCACTTTGTATTTTAGTACATTTTTACGTAAATCTTTAATATATTTCTACAAAAGATAGTGTTTCTTGACTATTTTATTTCATAAGTATCTCAGGTCATTTCATGCCAGGACTGTTCCATGACGGCACACCATTTCAAGTTTGTTTGATAAAGTAAAAGTAGGCCCAGTGAGAAATTTTACAGAAAATGAGGTTTCATACGTACACCGTAAAGTGGAATCTGTGCTATTGTCAGAGTGGTTCTGTTTAAGAAAAACTACATATTTACATATGTTTGTAGTAATAATTTATTTTGATATTTCAAAACAGTAAGAACTAAGTGGTAAAAGTTTGCTTAAATTCAGAGTGCAACAACAGTTCTCGGGCAAGGCAGCGATGTGCTTTCTTTCATGTATGCATGAACCCGATTTCTTGCAAATTCTTTCATTCTAACTTGTTTTGCGGCACCCAAAAATTAAAAAAAAATTCCTCATGCCAGTTCCATTTAAGTCTTCCAGCAGGTAACTAACGGCCACTGTGTATCAGATAAAAATCTTAAGTAGTCAAAGTGAACAAATCGCTTGGTATGTAATGACCTGCCCAGGAACTTAGTAATCATGGCAGAAAACGCAACAGGATCGTGCAACAAGCAATGCAGCACAATAAACTGCTGCCATGGCACAAGTTATTGTAATTACCATGTCGTTTCAGAGGTAGATAAAAGTTACTAAAATGGGCACACCATTTAACCAATAAATAAGAGTCTCAGTGGGCTCATGCAAATTGTGCCATGTTTATCAAGTTACTGGCTACCAAATAGAGAAATAAAGTACATTTTAAATGGTATTTACTGTAATGCTTGTATAATATTTATTTTCTATTTATTTCAATTTTGAGAAATGTTTTACTTTAGGGCCACGTAAACTTTACATTTCTCAGTATTCAATTTCGTTATTGTATCAAGCTGCTGGCAGTTTGTAGATTGTGCTAGGAATTTTTTGATCTCAAGGCACACATGGCTGTACAGTTAACAAATTTTTGGCTTCAATAAACAATTCATCTAGAAAAAAATGCTTTTTGTCCACATCAATTTTGAGCTGTTGATTTCGTGAAGGAGTATTGATTTTGTGTGTTAAGCCAATTCAAAAACTGGCATAATGGTTCTGCTAGCAGCTCTATAATATGTTTTATTACAGGCTATATCTAAAGGTGGTTTTGATCCCTGGGTGACCCAGGTCTGCAATACAGAAGTGCCTGCATTTAAGTTGGCCCCTGTCCTCTAGTATACAAGGACCACATCAATATGGATGGCATCAATGGTAATGCTATGAGACTCAACGTAGCTCAGCGGTATTTAAAGAAAAGTCTAGTGCAGTTTTTAACACTATTCACCAAACAGCATATTTCAGTGGGCTCTCAAGTGATTTCAATAGTGACGTTCAACACTGCTCCAATAATATTTAAATGGTGTTGCACTATTGACTAACATTGCACGTTGGGCTTGTTGGTATAATATAATGGAGGCAAAAGGCATAGTGCATCAGAAACAGGACACAAGAGGAAGAACACAGACAACACACACGTTTGGTACTTAACGTGTGTGTTGTCTGTGTTCTTCCTCTTGTGTCGTGTTTCTGATATTTAGCACCTTTTGCCTCCATCAAGCAATATTGAAGTTTAACGCTCATCCAATAATACTTCAATGGGGTTTCAATATTGATGTTCAACATTGCTTCAATAATATCTCAATGGGGTTATAATATTGATATTCAATACTGCTCCAATAATATTTCAATGAGGTTTCAATATTGACATTCAACACAGTTCCAACATTATGTCAATGGGGTTTCAATATTGGCATTCACCATATTTCAACAATGTCTCAACAGGTTTTCAATATTAACATTCAACATATCTTCAACAGTTATTCAATGGGCTTTCAATATCGGAATTCAACGTGGTTTCAACAATCCATCAATGACTTCTCAAATTGAAACGACCCAATGATGTTTGAACAAAATGTCGCGGGCCAATTTTCAACACCTGTTAACAATTTCCTCAATAATGTTTCAACAAAGCCTCAATGTGTTTTCAACGCTATTTGTTGACATTGACCAATGACTTTTCAACAACTTTTCAACAATTTTTTTTTGTAAGGGGCTCATCCAGGCTCTGACACGTACTGATGATGTCTGCGACGGTAGTTGGGTTCAGCACGACAAGAGCATTGAATGCCACAGTCGCAATACCCTTGAGCAGGTGGCGTACACGATTACTCTCCGCCATCGAGCTGTTCATGTGGCGGCAGAGGGCGAGTACGTCCTCTATATGTACGAAGTGTACACCGGAGTGTACACGGGTGCTGAACACGCTCCGCAAGCTTCTTCTTGGCGATTTCGAAGCGGACAGAAGAGTTCGTGAAAATCTGTCGTAGGTGAAGTTTAAACGTGCTCCAGTTTACGAGATCGAGCGCATGGTTGGAAAACCAAGTTATTGCGACGCCGGTGAGATAGAAGGCGACGTGCCGCAGTTTTGCAGATTCGTCCCACTGATTAAAGTCACTCAGGCGCTCGTATTGTTCCAACCAGTCTTCAACGTCGTCACCGCGAAGTCCAGCAAACACCGGTAGATCCTTTTGAGAGGTGGTGACTGTCCAAGAAGGGGTTGCCGCCGGAGCAGGCATGGTGGATGTCGCGGTATTGGCCTGCAGGTCTTGGGGCATGGTCGAGTGCAGTTGGAAGAGGTGGTGACCCGAACGGAGCTCCGGGGATGTAGCGTAGGTGGTGTTGAAGATAGACCGGTATCAAGAGGACGAGGAACCGGACAGCACACTCCACCACTTGTGAGATTACGTTTAGGCCGTCACTCTCTTCTCTATTCTCTCAAGCGAGAGCCCCACCACCAGGCCCAAAATGGTGATGATGAGTATGTGCAGATCAGAATATGAAGCGTATGAATAATGCTCGCAATATATATATATATATATATATATATATATATTATTATGTATATATATATATATATATATATATATATATATATATATATATATATACTGTACACGTGTGCAATACACATGTACATGCTCCGGTATACACAGTATACATGCAAAACAGCTACGGACAACAGACAACTAAGAGGGACAAGGCTCGGCCCTCAGGTGCTTCGCCCTTAAAAAGTAGCAGTTTAGCCCGAAATGCGATGCATCGATTGCAATGGCAAATTAGTAGACAGCTATACGAAGTATAGTAGCACATACTATTGTTTGGGTATAGTATTGTTGGGTATACTAGTGGGTATACTATGGCGATACGAATATCCAAAGTAAGGATATTAGTTTTATCGGCCGTATAAACTTGCAAACATTCGCTTACTATCTAAATTAACAAGCACCGTTACAAGGACGCTCAGGTAAACGGGAACACATCTCACTCGGTTACCGTGCAAACTCGCTGTCAAAACGCTGTAGTAAGGAAGCGCGTCAGCATCAGGGAGCGAATTGACCTTCGTGGTGTCTCTCGCTTCAACACGAACTCAACATCGAAAGCACAGCGCTAACGAAACTAGGGCCACTTCGCGTACTTTTCCACATCGCTGATTTGAAGATGAGGCCCGCGCGGGCGCACACTTTGCCCACGTCGCAGATTGCGTTGAAGATAGGGCACCGTAAGCAGCAGCCTCTCGCGTAGAACTAAATGACGCGGTGGGCTCTTAGAGAAGCGCGAAAGAGAAGTTCATGCTGCTCTACATGCCTCATATATAACTCGTTTAGACGGTGGCAATACGTTGTGTTGCTATATTTGTTCAATGCTAAAGGCATTGTCGTCAAGAAATATCGTGAGATGGGGTCTGTCGCATTTTTTTTGCATTAGCATTTTAAGATGATTTAGCACTTTCCGGGGGCTATGTGTCTATGCTTGTTTGTTTGTGTGCATTCTTGTATCTATGCTTGTATCTAACCGTTTACCTGCCTCCCTGAGTCACTCGGTAGCGCATGGTCGAATGAGTAGTGCATGTGGCTGCTGTGCTGAGAGAACAGAGTTCGAAAACAACCGTCGGACCAGCTTGGGTAGTGGCTGAGTATGTGGCAATGTGTACATCTGTCCTGCTCGTCGACGAACCTCTTTCATGCCGGCATGGCTGCCTCTAGATGCGGGATTCGATAGGAACCGCAGTTCCATGAAACTCTTTGACGTCAACTAGGAGCACTGGGTATGTGGCACTCAGGTGGTGCTGGCCTTCAATGAACCTCTTTGATGCCAACTTGGGTAACTAGGTATGAGTCATTGGGAATGTGCGGTGCGAGAGAGGTGGCCGGTTGCTGCATGACCTGTTGCCTTCCGTCATTCTCTGTCTACCTCCCTTCCTTGTAAGCGTTCGAACGCACTGGCGCGCCATGAAATTCGCAGCGGCGCTAGATGCCGCCGAGTGTGCTTAGGGAAGCGCGATTGAGGAATTCCTGCTGCAGTAAACGCCTCATACTGAAGAAGTTTAGACAGTGGCAATAAATACGTTGTGTCAATGTATTGATTCAATGCTAAGCGCATTACCGTTAGCAGTCATCGTGAGATGGGTTTTGCCGGATGTTTCATACCAAGCATACCTCCATGCCCTAATCCGACGAATCGACCGGCGATGGCAATATGGCCTCTTTTTTTGGAACAGATGTTGGGCCGACTTTGGTAGCGAACAGTCTATCACGGCAATGCATTTCATTTTGCAAGTGTTTAGAGCACTGAGCAGCTGTAACTGAGTTTATTTGGCGGACATTCACTTACCCAGGCAGAGAAAGATACAACAACGTACCCTTCTATCTACCGGATCCTAATGCGAACAACATTGCAGTCCTTTATGTGAAATCAGAACAGAGTGTTTCGCAGAGTTTATTTTAAATATCCATACTTGCATTCCTAGGAAGCCTCACAAAAATAAAAAAGAAGCCAATATGACCCATACGTAAAAAGATATCTTGGAAAGCAGGCTGCTCACCCTTCTAATTTTATGCCGATCATGCTTGGATTACGTGAAAATTAGTAATTTGTATTGGCAAGGTGGTGCTTTGAAACACATCCGCGATGTGTTTCTCTTCCGCGATGCTATGAAACACGTTGAGGAATTAGGCGTTGCAGGTGTGTGCTGCTACTCCATGTTTATGCAGCATTTCATATTTTCACCGCAGAGCTTGCTTGCCTTCTTCAGCGTATGACATCTTGCTGTGTTAGGTTCGCAGCTTCCGCCAAGGAGAAGACAGGGGTGCTTCTCTCCTAGATAAGCAAGAAAAAATGATGTGAGAAATAAATGAAAAAAATAACGATCCGCTCATATCAATGCGTCTCCCTCAATGGTAGAAAAATAAATAAAAAACGTTATTGAAGATCCACAAGTTGGAAATTAAATAATGGCTATTTGCCTTGAAAACAATGCTGTGCGGTCTATGTGTTCATAAAGTTCATATGTGCACACGTCTACAGCGCATGTTGAATTATATTGACCACACCACGTCTACATATAACACATTTTCACAGGCCCTTCATGAAGCAGTCCTTATTTATTATGGGTCATGTAGCTTCTCGTCTAGTTTGTTTGTATACCATGGCACAAACACGACCCAGTTTATTAAGTGCACTGAATATCACTTCTATAGCAAATCGGGAGTCTATATATATGTATCACGTGGTACTACTGGAAGGTATGGGATGACAGTGAACTTATTTTACTAGATTTGTGTTTTTGTTTAAAATCAAACGCGGTTTTCAATTGATTGAGGAGCCTGCCGCAATTGCCGCTTTGGAAAACCAAAGGCCAACAAACCTACGCACTCGAAGATAAAAATTCTTGTGAATAAGATGCCCAGAATATGCTGTAAACGTAGACCACACACAAGAGAATTCTATCCCATTATTTAGTTTTGAGTGCGTTCATCCTTAATTCAAGCGTGTACTTGATGAACAAGGGTAGAAATTCCCGCACATGGGGCCCAAAGTTAATGTAATAGCACATCCGAAAAATGCAAGTGCTTATCTTGGGGCAGCCAAAGTCAATAAAAAGCACGAATGCATTAAAAAACCTAAAGAAAGCCGACAAGGTGTATTCCAGAGAATGTATTATCGATTGAAACAAGGTAATCATCTACGTATCGGAAAATGGGCCGGGTCCGTGCCCTTCAGGTAATTTGCTAAAAACCCATCGTATCCGAACAGGAAAATGTGAGACAGAGAAAACGTTTAACACGTTTATATTATTTCATTTATTTCTTTATTTAAAATGCTGGTGAGCCTTACAAGAACGTAATTTGCGTGGTATGATCGCGAAGTGAGAGTAATATCCTAGAATTGTGATCATTGTGATAGTGATGTGAGTTTTCGCGCATGGGCTGTTTGTCATTTTTTTACGAATCCAACGGCCCGTTTCTGTCCTTGCTTTCCTGATTTTCACCCTTTCCAAGAGTTCCTATAGAAGTTTCGCATCTGAACATTTTCTACGCCTTGTCTTTACATCCGTGTTTCTGCAATAAATATTGATTTGTGAGGCCTTGTTTGTCGCGCTGCTGTCATTTCTCCACAAATCCGTACCAACTTGAACAAATGTGAACTCTGCTGCAAGTTGAATTTGCAACAGCGGCACATTCCAATTCAAATATTATTAGACTATCTGGTGCGTACAGGTCTGACGGGCACTTTGATCGGACGTCCTCAACCGCTGTTGCCTGAGGGCCACCGTCTGTTGCAACTTCATGATCGATGCAGCGGTTGTACGCTACATCAGGGACCCGAAATCCTGTACTGGCGAGGTAGTGTCTCTTTGAAGCTTAGTGTGCCTTTGAATTGCGGATGCGCGTATACTTGTATAGTGTCATGGGTATTCGGTGACAGTACTTTACGCCAAAGCGCTATATCAATGCAAACAGTGCACTAGCTTGGACAAGGATTCATACTGTCGACCTATGGTGGTGGAACAATATTTTGTACCTCTTGCACATGCATGAAAGTAGTTTTATTTCCTAATTCCTAAACACGCGGAATAAACGCTACTGTTTTAGCATAGCTTATGTCATGCGCTCAAAGCGCGCCGCCTACATCTCCTATTTTGGCACTGTACAATGTTATATTTTAGATATTAAACCTGCATTGAGGTTTCATTCGTATGCTGTTCGTAGCGAAAAAAATCAGCATACCCTAAAAAAAAGTAACGAATTAAGGATCACTTACCCTGCTGGAGGCAGCAGACATCGTCAGATGAAGGGCAAGCTTCGGGGTGTCCTCGCAATGGAAGGAGGCACTGCGATTTTGGGACGCATTTTGTACCATTACCCATACAGGAATCCGCTGGGGTACCTGTTGCGTGCATGCGAGTGTAGAAAGTAGGGAAGGACATAAATATACAAAGGTTGTTCCGAAGTCGTGCACGTATAGTCCTAATTTCCATAATGTCGTCATAGAGACCTCCTCAATATGTCACAGAAAAACGAGGGAAACAAAGATCATAATTTTATTAGGACGTGTGCTAAACCTAGCGTTATTAATTCAAACGGCCGTTGTAGTTTTTCGAACTGCTTAGTCGTCCTTTATATATGTGTTTTTCCCCCTCAGACTTGGTCTCTTTATTCAAGCATTTTAGGAAATAGATGTGGTTGGCGATGTCACTTCCGCTGAAACAGTTTCAAAACATAGCGCAATAAATTTACCTGCATGAACTGATCAGCAAAGGAAGCAGTTAGCATTTACCCTTTGGATGCGCCCCTTCCCCACGCGTTCTCAAACAAAAAACTTAAAACCATTTGTTCGACGCTTCAGCTTCGTCGGGCTTTTTAAAGTGAAGTAATATTTGATGAAATTACGAGATTCATGTCGTCAACCGGGTCACAATTTTTAATAGCTTTTATAAGGGGGCAGCAGTATCAACGCATGCTTCCAAAATTGTACGATTGTCTGCTGTAGCAAGGGCGAGACAGGTTCGTGAGGACAAAAATAAGCGAAACAAATGTTTTGTATTTGTTACATAATACAGGGTATTTCAGCCTACAAATTCAATTTTTTTAATTGCCTGTAGCAGATAGTACAATTCTAGTGGATGAGGTGGTCTACTCGAAGAGACAAAAATTGAAATGTGTAATCTTCTATTAACAAAATTCTCTAATTATGTTGCCTTATTGCACATATTGCAATTGGCAAATTTATTTAGACCGTACATAATTAAAAAAATATTCCTGTGGTAGATACGTGATCCTAACTTTTGCGCTGAATTACTGGAAGACGTGTGCCGTACTAGCAGGAGAAATTTAAATCACCAATCGATTAATCAACAAAAACAAAATACATATATTTATTTAATTTACGGCAAATATTGTAATGTGTGAGCTGTAGCCTACTTGTTTTCAAGGCATATCAACTTGGAGAGAATAGTAAAGATGGCACCGGTTTAAAGATAGGCACCATGACACTAGCGGTAAAAATGCCTGTTGTGTACGTCATTTTTCAGCACGGCTTTATAGATTGAACAACGAAACTAACTGTGTGGCTAATTTATTTAGCGTAGCTGGAGAATTCGTGAAACGATGTGGAACGCCAACCTATCAACACAGCGGAAGGCCGGGATATCATCAACAAGGCTCAGCAAAGACTGGTGACAGCGCCGATACACGAGTGCCACACAGTGATTAGGAAGAAAGAAGTCGACACGTTCTTCGCCAGAAGACAGCTCGAACACAAGGTACCCCATCTTTTTTCATGAATTGATTCGTTTGCGAAGACCATTGCGTCCTCAGAGGAAAAGAAACACCGCGAAACGCAGAAGAAAAAACTCTCTTCTTTAGTCAAGCAAACCGAAAAACCAGGAGTCTTGGACAGGCACCCAGTAACAAATTTATCATCGAGAAAGCTCACAACAGAAGAGACTTCAGTCCTGGCAAAAGGTCATAAATTCAACGTCACCACAAATAACCTCCCTCTGCCCAAGATTGTCGCCGCCCTCGAGAGCGGCATCCAGCAGCTGGACCCTAAAGTGTGGGAACCGCTCAGAATAAAAGCAATAGGCATAATAAGGTGCAATAACAACCGCCGAAAAGAAAGAAACTTGTCGTCTGACGAAATAAGAACGTTGCGATTACTGAGAGAAGATAGGGACATTGTAATTCTACCAGCGGACAAGGGCAACTCAACCGTCGTGTAAAACATGCAGGACTACGAGGAAAAGGCGTCCACCCTCCTTAACAGCCAAGACTGCAAAAAATTAAAAAGCGACCCCACCACAAGGACCCAATCAGTACTGAATAAGACGCTGGTCGAAATTTTCCGCAACCACCCAAATTCTCGAAATCTTTTACTAAAATTAATGTGCTGGAACGGGTCCGCATCAGCTTTTTACGGCTTGCCAAAACTCCATAAACCCGGAATCCCCTTATGGCGAATCGTAGACTTTTCATGCTCCCCACTTCGATCACTATCCGCATACTTGCACCAGATTATATCACCACTCACCGGAAGGACAGCATCCCACGTGCGCAACCCCGAAAGCTTCATCAAGCTCATATCAAATGTACCCCTCGAAGATGATGAATGCCTGGTCTATTTTGATGTGATCTCTTTGTTCACCAGAGTACACATTCAGTTAGCTGTATCCGAAACAAGGGATGCCCTGGAACGCGACGACACACTCGACGAGAGAACCCCCTTGAGTGTAGACGAGATCTGCCACCTTCTCGAGCTATGCCTATCAAATACCTACCTCACCTTCCGAGGCAGCTACTACAAGCAGGTGAAAGGAACTCCCATGGGGGCCTCAATTTCCATCACCATGGTTAACCTAACTATGGAAAATATCGAAGACAGAGCTCTGAGTACTTTTTCCCCGAAGCCAAAAGTTTTCCTAAGGTACATAAATGATTGCTTCTGTATCGTGAAGAAATCGCAAGTCGAAAACCTGCAGAGCCATACACCCGGATATACAGTTCACGTCGGAGCTCGAACAAAACGGATCTTTACCATTCCTAGATGTACAAGTTACACGAACCAACGGCAATATAAAATTCTCAGTCTACCGAAAACCAACCGACACAGGCCGCTACCTACACTTCGCATCTAACCATCCGGCAAACCACAAGGCATCGGTCGTAAATTCTTTATTTAAAAGAGTCGAAACTCACTGCACATTGGAATCAGATCAAAAGAAAGAAAGGAGAACGGTTCTCAACGAACTCAAAAGGAACGGCTATACAACGGAATTCATTCGAAAAACAACCCGACAAAAAAAAAAAAAAAACTACGAGACCTTCAACCGTTGACTCCCCCTCGACCACAGAAACGAGTGTCCATCCCATACGTCAAGGTACCAGCGAAGCTCTCAGCCGAATATTGAAAAAAGAAGGCCTAAAAGTCACGCATAAGCCGATGAACACTTTGAATATCCTTATTCCTAAACCAAAAGACCGTCCACCAAAAGAAAAAGTGCAAGGCGTCGTCTATAAAATCATTTGTGCCGACTGTCCGGCGTCGTAGATCGGGGAAAACAAAAATCTAAAAGAAAGAATCAGACAACATGAAAACGACGTCAGAACATTCAACCGAATACGCAGCGCCGTCGCCGAACATTCCGAAGACGCCGACCACAAGATTTCTTTCCAAGAAACCCAAATCCTTCAAACAGAGACAAACTGGCGGAAAAGGCTACTACTTGAGTCTTGGCACATTCAGAACACAGCGGGTAATATAAACCGCGTGAAGGGCATACTTCCTTCTTTGTATGTTCATGGCCTTGCAGACCCGACGAAGGGAAGAAAGGACCACCCGCTCTAGGTCAGCAACACCAAAACAACTCGTCCCCCCCCCCCCGTCCCTCGTCAACGCATTCCGCGACTAAAGGGCGCCCAGCATCGGTCAACCCAGCCGACCAGCGACGCCGAAGACCCCCACCCCCACCACCTATTTTGTCTGTCTAGAACAGGTGCCCTGCCAAGTGTCTCCGCACCTTACGCTCTCTCCCCCTTCCTCTCCTTTGTTACGACGGACCTTTTAAAAGCGGCACACCGCCACCTCCGAAGAATACCCCCCTGAAGAAGGAGCCGAATTGGTTCCGAAACGTCGGGCTAGTAAAAATTTCCTTATTTGGCTGTAGCCAAACTCGGTGGGTATTAACCTTGGATCATGAACACTATTACACAGAAGTTTACTCCAAAGATTGATATGGCGGATAGAGGCTCGGTGGGGTTTAAAACGATAGCCCTGTGGCGGCCCATACACATAAAAATTGACTGTCCCTTAAGTATCCTCACGTGATTTGAATGCGAAAGCATTATGACTTCGCTTAAGTATTACAACCTGTTTGGGACCCCTCGCTTTTTTTCCCCTGTGTTCATAATTCACCAGACCGCCACCATTCAGAACTCATCGGCAAGTAGCTACGAGTTAATATTGTGATTCACGTTAATCAACCTTCATCCAATTTATACCATTCTAATATACTTTACTTCCCCTTAATTCACTTTACTGTACTTCACCTTAATTCACTTTGATTCAAATACCTACCTATAATTACTACTAATTACGCTGTCATACCATATGCTATCTTCTGTATTACTACTGATTTCACTCAAGACGCTGATGACGTCAGAATGATTTTTGGTAACACTCGTTGCGGACGACGTCGGCATTTCTGCCTCGTGGCGCACGTGATGCTGTCCCATCAATAACTACTGCAGACGACAACGGTCCGTCTGCACGGCAGAGAGTAAACAGCTTTCCCGCTTTTATTGCGATTTTCGCAGCCCCGGTGCATGGCGTCCCGTCATGCTCAGAGATGCTGCAGATAGTTCTTGCGCGGCGGCGAGGGTGAGCGTGTATACTGCTTCACTGCACGCGATAGAGCTCGACCGCTGCTTCGGCCTAAGGAGGCCAGAAATGGTTACTGACGCCGTGGTGGGAACGCGCCTTTGCCGATGGCACAAGAACTGAATCAAGTGGTATACCCAGAGTCACATACGAATTACAAGAGTGGATACTCAAGCCTAAAAGCGGCGGAGATACGCAGCTTCATGCCGCCCGCTAGAGAGCAATACAACACTCCCAGTCTCCCAAGGGAACGCGCGTATATACTAGTTATCTACTGTAGTAACTTTTCAAGTGTACTATACGTCTACTTGTCTATGTGGCTGTAGATGTGGCTTTCACTTGCTCGCAGTGCGGCTCTAAATCCGCCTTTATCGTACCGGATTGGACAGTTCGAAATCGTCGATCAGTAGGGCTGCCATGACCAAGTAAGGTCATCATGGCGTCGATGGCGGGATAGCGTGATCATGAACATCATGTGACCAGGCAAGGCGACGCTGTGAAAGATATGCGACGTCTCCGTGATCTTCGCTGGGTTCGTCTGCCTGAACGTCTGTCTGCTTGGATGCTGCTTGGTAAGAACGCCTTCATTACGTTCTTTTTTCCTTCATTGCTTTGCAAATTGCTTATATATTTGTCAGTTAAGCCGCAAGTTGACATTTGTTGCATTGTGCTTTTCGGCAAAGAGAGCTTTTTTGTGTTCTTGACTTAGCGCATGATGTTCGTGGATTTCTTTACATTAACTAATTGCCATTAAGTAATGAATTACGTAAATAATGAATAACTTATCTTACCTTAAGTACTCAATATTCACCTAATGTTTACATCATTTTTAAATAATTAGGGCATTAAGTAAAAGATGCACATCAGGTTTTGGAATTTTGCTGCAATTTTGGATAACTTGTGCAAAATGTTTTGGTAAAATGAGTCGGAAAGTAGACTAGTGTTTTTGCTTGGTGCCAGTATGCTGTTGTATGCAGTGGGTTCGCTTCTTTCATTCTTTTTTTACAATGTCATGCACAAGGCACAATTTTCAACTGGCTGGATAAGTGCTTTTCAAGCTTTCTATGCACAAAATAGTTGATTTTCTCATATTTGATATTCCTGTAGAGAGTTTTCGTGTGGAGCGCACATTTTTTAAACTTGAAAAAAGATTCAAAAAATTGAAAATTCTTATTTTACTACAAGTGTGCACTTTCTATGATTCTGAAAAGGGGCGTCTGAAAGGGTTCCCTCCTCCACCAAAACCTGGTGGAGGACGCAATATTATTTGTTTTGCACTGTACTAGGACTTCCTTCCCTAGCGATAGTTACTTGTCTGTTGTGGAAATAGAGCTCCCGGGCAGCAGCAATCATGACTGTCGTAACTGCACTGTCAGTGCGACATTAGGAAAAACTGCCAGGTTGCTGCTCTGCGACATCTGAAACTGCTGAGTTTTGATTGGAATGGCAAATAAGTGAACTGCAGTTTTTATGATGATGGCATCAATCCCATCTGGGCTAGAAGTTGCTTTTAAATTGAGTTATAGATATGTATTACAGGATAGCTGTTGTTGCTTGCCTCATGTACTGTATGTGCTTGACTGACAACTTTAGTAGCCTTCATTCCTTGTTTGCTATGCAGCCCGAAACTGCTACTTAATGAGAATTGGTAGGCTTCAAAAGACAAGCATTGTTTTCCTCTTTAATGCTGATGATGTCTTCTGCAGTTTTACTTTTTTTGTGAGGTTTTTCATAATATCGCCTGTTTATTGCTTTTGTGAAATTCATTCTCAACATATGGATCCTGTATTGGCATGCCGTGCATTGTCCATATTTTTGTGCTTGCGTTCGTTGAACGTTGCGAAAAAAAGTGTGCATCTGCGTACTGGGAATATGATTTGAAAATAAAATTTCCTCTCTTCCAACACTAGTCATGTTTATTAAAAATGTCTGCATAAACACTCAGTGGCATCGTGTGCTTGCAGCTCTGGCGGTACAGCTTACACGAAGCTACTCGATGCATGCAAGCAACGCGTAAAAAAATCAAAATATAGCTTCCGGGACGAGCACTTGCACGAAAGCGATCTCGGAGGCCGTGTAATTTTTCTTATCGCCAGAAAATAGCCTTCGAAATTACTTTTCCTGCAGTCCCAATCTTTGATTCTGTGTAGATTCTACACACCCGCCAGGTGCGTTGCAAACCTGAATCATCGAAAATCCCTATATACGAAAAGTACCGCCATCCTTTGATCAACGCCGCTTGTCTCTCTCTTGTATCTCTGATTGGACGATGATAGCGCGCGCTGTCACTTCTGTATATTTTTTATCAGCCTCAGAGCCACGTTGAAAGTCACTCTGCGCAGCCGCAGTCGCCGGCGGCGGCGCGCGCCCGGCCTGAAGCTTCAACGTGGACTTTCTAAGGGCGCCACCATCGACTTGGTTTCGCAAGCAAAAAGTAGAGAAAAAACAAGCGCTTAAGGAGAGGAGATGGCGGAGGAAAGAGTAGATGGCGGTACTTTTACAATATAGGGACTATAAAATCATCTTGTCGGGGTTGGAAGTTAACCAAATCAGTAGGCCGGTTGGCTTTGGAAGGCCTCGGTAAAACCACAAATGAGGCAGTGCATCGTGACCTTTATTGGGCCCCTTTTGAAGTCACAGAAGCACAGAGCAAAAGTAGTTTTGAAGAAAGGCTCAGGAACATGAGTGAAAATAAATGGGCGGATAAAGTGCACAAGTATCTGTAGATGAAAAGCGTGGACGCAGAATGGAGGAATAGGTCAAGGAAGTTGTCAACCAAGTACAGGATAATTGAAACTATAAATAGATAACCAGGAGTCATCAGAAAGAAAGTGAGCAAAATAGAGACAGTGAATTGGATGCAAAGAATAGAAACAAAAAGGACCATGGAGATTTACAAGAATGAGAAGAAAGAAATTTGAAGGGAAAATCTGTACGATAACACAAAAGGCAGTGTATTGGTATTTGAGGCTCGAGCCGGTTTCCTAAGGACCAAAACATACCGGAGCAAATATTCGGCACTAGATGAGGAATGTGTATGCTGCAGTAAAGATCCAGAGACCACTCAGCACATCCTAATGGAATCCGACGGGATTCACCCAGTGAGAACTATAGGTAATGTATAACTTCCAGAAGCGCTTGGGTTTAAAGTGGAAGGAAACATCAACTGATCAGCCGTGGAGACAAGCAAGAGACGATTACCGTTCTGGTGGAAAAAAAGCAGGGAAAAGATTGATACGACCTGATCTCTTAAAATCATACGTAGGGGTACAAGGGAAATTTAAAAAAAAGAAAAAAAATCATTATAACTCAATGCGAAGATTCTTAATTTTCGAAGCGAGATCAGGATGCCTTAGAACGCGTAGTTATAAAGCAAGGTACACCAAGGACGAAGACGTATGTGCTTGCTGTGGTAAAGCTAGAGAAACGATGGAACATCTTTTATTAGAATGTGAAGTAATCTACCCAGCTGCAAGTCTACGCTCTTCTGACCTCTTTGAAGCCCTTGACTTCAGGGATAGCAGGGGCAAAATAGACATGTCCGCAACAGAGATTAGTAAGAGGCGGTTGGAGGTTCGGTGGCAGAAAAGTAGGGAGACCACAAACAACGGAGACGTACAGAAACAGAATTTCCAGTAACGGTCAAAAAATGTTGGTGCTTGGAATTCTTTGCAATTGTTTCTTTTTCAAAAATAAAGGCAGGACATTAGGAAAAATAAAAAAAGACAGCTTGGTGGCGCAACCCACCACCCTGTTTCAAATGGGACGCTCATAGCATTAATCCATTCATCCATCCATCCAACCGCAGGAGCCTATGCAAGTGTCCTCTCTTATCCTTTTGTATATTACTCTGTGGTCTACCGGCGTTGTTTCTGCCAGGTTGCCTTCTCGGCGCCGGATCGAACGACTTATATCACTTGTCACGACGCAGCGACGCTCGGCCATCGGCGGTACGGGTGGCGCGAGGAAAAGCGAGGCTCTGCGATAACATGTTACACTATCCCTCACCAGTACACGGAAGCCCGAGCCGAGAGTCCTCTCAAGTTCGCCTACGAAATTTTACATTGGAGATAAGTTTTATGGTAAATGAAAAAGAAATAATAATCATGAAACGTAAGCCAGAAAACGTCGATTACACTGTCAATCTGCATCAAATCGACAGAGTTAACACATGAAAACGTTTTCACAATCGCAAAGGAACATTCGCATCACTTATGCTAAACCACCGCGTTGATCGTTGAGACGCTCAACGCGCGTGCATATGACCGCTTACTTCTACCGTTAAGAGTATCAAATGCATTTTATAAACTCGAAAAGTGAATTCGCCGTCACATTTCGCTGGCAGATCAGGGAATTTATTCCTTTGCCTCAGGTTTCCGAAAACGGAAGGCTCTCTTCTCTAGGTCGTAGGTCTTGCACATATATTTTAGCAAAGGTGAAAAATGCCACAAATACGTAGATTTACTGAAAATCGGCGCGACACGGATGCAGATGTGTGGCACTGTTTCGTGCCTTAAGAAATGATTTACTATTGCGGATAGGTAGCTCGCAGCAAACGAAGCGAATGTGTCGGATAACTTTACTGAAACAAAACAAAGCACAACGGTTATTAGAAAGAAATCTTTGTTGTATATCTGAAATTTTAGCTGAGCTACGCTTGGCTGTTTTGCATTCCTACTGTTGCTGGCGTTAACATAGATGCCTCTTCCACTCCTGGAAGCAGGGCTAAGTACAGAAAGGCAGGGAGGTTAACAAGGCTGAGCCCGGCAGGCTACCCTGCACTGGGGAAGAGGGAGAAGAGAATGGAAGAGGAGAAGGAGTAGAGAAGTTAACAGTTCACACCTTGCACATTTACAGCCAAGCGTTCATAGCTGAGTTTCGTCACAGGCGGTCATACAGGCTTGCGCACTTCAAAAAACGCAGCAGCGCCTTTATAGCCCTGTACATAGAAGACGCGCGAGGCCACGGCCCCAACATCTTCTCCTCCGTAAAAGGCCTGTCGTCTAAGTGCCTCAAAGCAGTCCGAAGGGCAATCCTCTCTTCTTCATATCTGGGGCAGTCACATAAGAGATGTCTGGTGGTTTCCTCAACACCACATGTTCTGCAGTTGGCAATTGCCGCCATTCGAATTAGGAATGAATAGGAGTTTGTAAAAGAAACTCCTTATCGCAGGCGGCAGAGTAAGGTTTCTTCATGTCATTTTAAACCGGGTAAAAGTTGTAATTGCATCTGTGGGTCCATGGCATATAGGCACCGGTTGGTAAACTCTAGAGTATTAGATTTTCTTAGAGTTGTAGTATGGGCAAGACTGCTGAGGTGCCGCGCTGCATCCGTTCTTGACAATGCATTGGGATTTTTTCATATGCGTCATGTGCTTCACGGGCAGCTTGGTCGGCACATTCATTGCCAGTGATGTTGCAGTGCCCAGGTAGCACCTGAAATACAATGTCGTGGTCTTTTAACACTGCTTGCTGGTAGCGTAATCGTATCCCTGCTACCAATTGTTCATGTGGGCTGCGGCGCCGAGCTGATAAAGGTGACTGTAGGGCTGCCTTTGAATCACAGAATATAGCCCAATTATTTGGTGATTTTTCGTGCACATAAAGCACTGCGCTACGGAGGGCGGCAAGTTCAGACCTTGTCGATGTTGTGACGTGGCTGATCTTGCACTCCTTTCAGAATGATGCCGACGGAATAACTACCGCACTAGTAGAGCTGGACAGAGTCGAAGAGCCATCTGTATAAATGTGAATTCGATCAGAGTAGGAATCATGCAGCAGATATAGAGCAGCTTGATTCAGGGCACAAGCTGGCAAGTCGGACTTCTTGTAACTCCTGGAGGCTAAGTACAGAGCAATGAAAAGTTTGTGGTAGCTGATTAAATAACCATTTATTTGGGTTTAAATAAGCATTTATTTTATAACCTACACTCTTAGGCCATAAGCTAAGGCCAAATTAACCATACCACTTCAACTGTTTATCCTCCTCAGTCCCGAAGCCCGCTTAGGGGCATAATAATTTTTGAAGCAGGTTCTTATTACCGACTGGTATATTATGAACGTGAAAACACAATTTCTCATTTGAATCACCAGTTAGGTGCTGGAAGCAGCATCTGCATGTAAATAAAGAAAGAAACCGTCTTCTTTTGATTACTGTCATGAAACACTTTTTAAAGGCCAAAAGACACAGTTGAAGATCTAACATCGCGTGGAACGTTGGCTTATCGATGCTGCATCTTGTATTTTTTGTAAACTCGGAATACCCAAGAGGTACTTGATGGTTGCCTTTTGTCGTCTGTGACGACACAATGTCGTAGACCGAATTTATAGGAACTTTCACAAAAGCTTATAGCAGTAATGTGCTCAAACCCCTTTCACACAGTTCTACCGGCTTCAGACTTTAAATCGCAGTTGGATATTATACTTAATTTCAGCTGAACTAACCTTCAAAAGGAATAAATGCAACGTGCCCAATTGGGTACTATGGAACCGAAGTGGTTATGCTGTGTTTTCCACTCCACACTGCTTGTATTGTAATGGTTTATTATGCATTTTGTTAGAAAAAAATGAAAACTCGGAAAGCACCGGTGCGACCTGGTCAGCCACATTAGCCACACCCGTATTAAGTACTTAACCATGCTGTGGACTTCCCAGGCTATGAGATGGCTAAAAAAACGAGAAGCAATTGCTTGACTAGTTTGCTCAGCGTAAGATATTGGTAGTTTTCGCTTACTGATTTTAACGACCTGAATCTGAACAGGTGGCAATAGGGGATGCCGTAGTCAAGGGTACGGGATAATCTTGATCTAGGGTTTCCTAATGTTCATTAGAGCGTTAAGATACACGTTCATGTAGTTCGTCGCCAAAAAAGCGACCGTAATAGGTAGGTTTCAACCCACGATATCACACAAAGCATCGGACCATTGTGGACCAAGGGTAGAAATTCCCGCACATGGGGCCCAACGTTAATGTAATAGCATATGTGAAAAATGCAAGTGCCTATCTTGGGGCAGCTAAAGTCAATAAAAAGAACGAATGCATTAAAAAAACTTAAAGGTAGCCGACAAGGTGTATTCCAGAGAATGTTTTATCGATTGAAACAAGGTAATCGTTTACGTATCGGAAAATGGGCCGGGTGCGTGCCCTTCAGGTAATTTGCTAAAAACCGATCGTATGTCTGTTCAGGAAAATGTGAGACAGAGAAAACGTTTGACACGTTTATATTATTTCATTTATTTCTTAATTTAAAATGCTGGTGAATCTTGCAATAGTGTAATTTCAGTGGTATGATCTCGAAGTGAGAGTAATCTCATAGAATTGTCATGATTGTGATAACGCATGGGCTGTTTGTCATTTTTCTACGAATCCATCGGCCCGTTTCTGTCTTTGCTTTCCTGATTTTCACCATTTCCAAGAGTTCTTATAGAAGTTTCGCATCTGAACATTTTCTACAGCTTGTCTTTACATCCGTGTTTCTGCAATAATTATTGATTTGTGAGGCCTTGTTTGTCGCGTTGCTCTCATTTCTCCACAAATCCGTACCAACTTGAACAAATGTGAACTCTGCTGCAAGTTGAATTTGCAGCAGCGGCACATTCCAATTAAAAAATCTTAGACTATCTGGTGCGTACAGGTGTGACGGCCACTTTGATCGGACGTCCTCAACCGCTGTTGCCTGAGGGCCACCGTCTGTTGCAACTTTCATGATCGATGCAGCGATTGTACGCTACGTCAGGGACCTGAAATCCTGTACTGGCGAGGTAGTGTCTTTTTGAAGCTTACTGTGCCTTTGAATTGCGGATGCGCTAATACTTGTAAAGTCTCATGGGTATTCGGTGACAGTACTTTACGCCTAAGCGCTATATCAATGCAAACAGTGCACTAGCTTGGACAAGGATTCGTACTGCCGACCTATGGTGGTGGAACAATATTTTGTACCTCTTGCACATGCATGAAAGTAGTTTTATTTCCTAATTCCTAAACACGCTGAATAAACGCTACAGTTCTAGCATAGCGTATGTCATGCGCTCAATGCGCGCCGCCTACATCCCCAATTTTGGCACTGTACAAATTTTAATTTTAGATATTAAACCTGCATTGAGGTTTCATTCGTATGCTGTTCGTAGCGAAAAAAAATCAGCATACCCTAAAAAAATAACGAAGGAAGGTTCACTTACCCTGCTGGAGGCAGCAGACATCGTCAGATGAAGGGCAAACTTCGGGGTGTCCTCGCAATGGAAGGAGGCACTGCGATTTTGGGACGCATTTTGTACCCTTACCCATACAGGAATCCGCTGGGGTACCTGTTGCGTGCATGCGAGTGTAGAAAGTTGGGAAGGACATAAATATACAAAGTTGTTCCGAAGTCGTGCACGTATAGTCCTAATTTCCATAATGTAGTCCTAGAGACCTCCTCAATTTATCACAGAAAAACGAGGGAAACAAAGATCATAATTCTATTAGGACGTGTGCTAAACCTAGCGTTATTAATTCAAACGGCCGTTGCAGTTTTTCGAACTGCTTAGTCGTCCTTTATATATGTGTTTTTCCCCCTCAGACCTGGTATCTGTATTCAAGCATTTTAGGAAATAGATGTGGTTGGCGAATGTCACTTCCGCTAAAACTGTTTCAAAACCTAGCGCAATAAATTTACATGCATGAACTGATCAGCAAAGGATGCAGTTAGCATTTACCATTTTGATGGCCACTTTCCCCACGCGTTGTCAAACAAAAAACTTCAAATCATTTGTTTGACGCTTCAGCTTCATCTGGCTTTTTTAAAGTTAAGCAATATTTGATGAATATACGAGATTCATGTCGTCAACCGGGTCACAATATTTTAATATCTTTTATAAGGGGGAGCAGTATCAACCCATGCTTCGAAAATTGTACGATTGTCTGCTGTAGCAAGGGCGAGACAGTTCGTGAGGACAACAATAAGGGAAACAAATGTTTTGTATTTGTTACATATTACAGGGTATTTCAGCCTACAAATTCAATTTTTTTTAATTTCCTGTAGCAGATAGTACAATTCTAGTGGATGAGGTGGACTACTCGAAGAGATAAAAATTGAAATGTGTAATCGGCTATTAACAAAAATTCACTAATTATGTTGCGTTATTGCACATATTGCAATTTACAAATTTATTTAGACCATACACAATTAAAAAAAAGATTCCTGTGGTAGATACGTGATCCTAACTTTTGCGCTGGATTACTGGAAGATGTGTACGGCACTACCAGGGGAAATTTAAATCACCAATCGATTAATCAACAAAAACAAAAGACATGTATTTATTTTATTTACGGCAAATATTGTAATATGCGAGCTGTAGCCTACTTGTTTTCAAGGCATATCAACATGGAGAGAATAGTAAAGATGGCACAGGTTTCAAAATAGGCACCATGACACTAGCGGTAAAAATGCCTGTTGTGTACGTACTTTTTCAGCACGGCTTTATAGATTGAACAACGAAACTAACTGGGTCGCTAATTTATTTTGTTGCCAACATCGAAAATTATTAGCGCGAGGTAGTGTCATCCTGAAAACTTTTGAAGATGAATACACATTGAGAACTCGCCAGTAGCAATTCGTATGTTGCAATGTGTGCGTTTGAATAAAAATGGTAAATATTAAGTTTTCGTTAATTAGTCAACTATGCGTTTATATTTCTTGTGAGAGTAGTGTCTGCTTATTTGAGCAATCCAGCTGAATGACTAGAATTATGCTATCTGGCTCAGGAGACAATTTAGTGTTCTGTATGACCTAAAAAAATCCGAGGACACCTAAGCATTTCTCGTGAGTTGTGAATGCGAAAGCGTGAATGTTCACTTGAACGCCGCTGAGTATTCGTTTGAGTTCTGTGCGGCGAGTAATGTGCCATTACGGTAGGTGCTACCTGAGCCAGCATTCAGCAGCAGCCTGTGGTCAGCGCCGCAGGCCACGGATGCGCGCGCGCGTCTGAGAGAATGGTTCTTTATGAAGGCTGAGGTTGGCGCTATCTTCTGTAGGTCTTTAGGGAGCACGGCTCAGTGCCAACGGGGAGGCGGAGAGTGTGGGAAAAGAAGATAGGAGACGAGAGGGTGAAGATGTCGCCATGGCATGGGCGAAGCAAACCGGACGGCAGGAGCTCATTGGGGCACCGACGCGAAGATGGCCATCGGGCGTGCGTCACGGCGATGCCGTCTCGCCTCACGCAACACCTGGCGCGCTGCTGTGGCTAAAGAGTGGGCCGCTGTAACGTGTGGGCCAAAGAAGTGCACGAGCGGCCTCAGAGCCGAGAAGCGGGGCGTGCTGGTGCCGACAAACGCTGAGCATTCTACCCTCGCTTGCCGTACACTCAGTGGCACGTACTCAGTCACTCCAGCTGGCGAGAGTTTTGTTGAACAGCGGCAGGTAATCTATGTCGAATATTCCTTTTATCCACTTTCTCACAAAGAGCGATTTGAGGCGGTGAGGTTGGCCATTGAGGCAAACTAGGACATTGCATTTCCCGTAACCTCTGGTTCCCGTAACCTCTGGAGTTCCTCAAGGCAGTGTTCTTGGTCCCCTACTTTTCTTAATTTTTATTAATGATCTCCCGAAACGTGTTTCCTCCAAAATTCGATTATTCGCAGATGATTGTGTTATATATAGAAAAATTACTAACGATGCTGACCGCCATGCCCTTCAAACTGACCTTGAGGAAGTGACAACTTGGTGCTCCTCCTGGCTAATGTCCCTGAATGCGTCTAAAACGAAGCTAATGTCATTCACTAACCATTCCACTCGCCTTCCTACAACCTACTTACTCAATAATACTAGCATTGAACTTACATCAACCTATAAGTACCTTGGTGTCCATCTTCAGTCTGATTTAACTTGGCACTACCATATTAACACTGTATTAGCATCAGCTAACCGAGCATTCGGTCTTCTCAAGCGTAACCTCAAGCATGCCCCATCCCACCTAAAAAAGCTAGCTTACATAACACTCATCCGCCCAAAGATTGATAATGCTTCTGCAATATGGGATCCTGATCAAACATATATCATCAACAATATTGAATCCTTGCAAAACCGTGCTGCTCGCTTCATCTACTCCGATTACTCCTGCTTCACGAGTGTCACAGCATTAAAGCAACGAGCCGAGTTGGAACCACTATCACGTCGACGTCACTTTGCTCGGCTAACCCTATTTCATAAACTGTACTATCATCGCACGCTTCATAATGACTTCTTTTCTTCACCTCACGTTCAGAATCAGTATTTCTTGCAGAAGACTGACATTTCCAGGAGCGGGCAACACGCTGAAACCCTCCTTGACCGGTTGCGTTCTGTAGCTGCCGGCAGGTGGCGACGCAAGTTGATGCTTGCACCATGGCGACAGCAGCTCTCATCCCCATAAGCGAAGGCAACTTTTCGCTTTTTTCATGGGAACCAGGCAATTAACTGTGATAAGTCTGACACAGAACGACGTAGACTCCAAAGTGCGATCCTCGCGCAAAACTTCCGCAAGACAAGTGCAGCGGTAAGCGCAAAATCTTTTTCGCAAACGTTAAGCGAAATACGCAGGACCTTGTACAACGGCCAAATTGGCCAATGCATAAATCATCGCCTACGAAAGCAAGCGCTATCCACGAGGAATGTAACTGGCTCATACCTTCCTGATTACTGTAAATCTCGCATGTGTGAACCCACACTATCAGCTAGTCGAATTTTAAAACGAAGTCGTAATGCAGTTGTGCGTGAGTTGGCTGAGGTCTATGTCATCGAAAGGAAACTTGATTCATGGGTAAGTGACTGTAACGTGTATAACTTCCTGGGATATCACTTTGAATTTTGCGCGCTGCACATGCGCGGCAGACCTGCATATTGCCGCGCCATTATCTGTGCCCAACCACGCTGACGACCAAGACGACGACCTCGAGTGTGCGAGTGCAGTGCTAGAGAAGAAGCCTGAACTGAGCGCTTGTTCGAATTGTCTCGATGAAATGCGGCACTCCAATCATGCCTCCCCTTCTTCTTTCTGAGTTTAGCGTTCCAAAACCTGTTCTGCTTATGAGGCACGCTGTACTGGAGGGCTCCGGATTAATTTTGACCACCTGGGGTTCTTTAACGTGCACTACAATTTCAAGCACATGGTTTCAAGCACATGGGCGTTTTAACACGAAAGTGTTTTATGCCGGGGTCCACCAAGACTTCACTGACGTATTTCCGTCACGGAAATACGTCATAGAACATAATACAAAGAAAGAAACCAGAAGAAAAAGTTCCACAAACATGCAAAATTTGGAAATCGAACCCACGACCTCTCGGTCCGCGACGATAGATCGCCGAGCGTTTAACCCATTGCGCCACAAACGCATTTGCCGAGAGCTACACAGACGCGCCTTATATATCTAACACTCCTCCGTGTACCCGCGCTCTTGCTCGGGGCGGTGCCGCCGCCTACGAGCAGAGAAGAGAAGTACTGCATTATGACACTAACGCGCACCGACAGTGAACGCTTCGGTGGTCTCAGCACTACGACGCCTCGATGCCAGCATTCGAAGGGACGCTGGCATCAAGAAGCACTACCAACGCCACCTAGGTGGCGTTCACCGTACTCAGCACAGCGGAGCGTGGTCTCCGCAATTAGCTCTGAAAATGTTTCTGAAGTTGATCGCGGAGGCTGCAATTACGACGCGCTGTACGCGCTGATTTGACTCGGTGACGATTCAGTTACGTGCTTTGTCTTGCGCGTTGTATTAGTGTGTCAGTTACGTGCTTCGTCTTTCGCGTTGTGCTAGCGTGTGCAGCTTAGTTCAGCTTCCATATGCACGACGGTTGCTCATGGCCAACGACGTTGGTAGTCGTGATGGAGGAGACGTGCCACCAGGCGTCAGCGTGGGTGCATCAACGCCTAAGGGCGCTTTAGCCACAAAACACCAATAGACATTATATATCAATGTGCAATAAACATTACACTACTTCTGCGAAGACACGTTTCACTTTCGTGTTCTATACCGATTCCTATATAAGAGGGATCAACCACATTTTTTGCATTTCGCGTCCATCGAAATGCGGCAGCCGCGGCCGGGATTCGATCGCGCGTCCGCGTGTTCAGCACCGCAACGCCTTAGCTTACTGAGCCACCGCGGCGGGTTCTTGTTTCCCCTGAGCCGCGACACTGGTGGAAGTGCTGGGTATCGCATAAACGCCTAGCGATTCGGACAATTCCAGGAAAAGCCCTGTATCTAGCCCTTCAAGACACCATCCATGCGTCGAGACACTTGTACACCGCGCAAGCCGCCGCCTGCAAGGCCAGTGCCCGGAATTCGATCTCTTGAAAAGAACTTTGTCAGCGACCTCACCGACTCTGGAAATGGCGATTCCAAGTCCAACGCAGGTGACTGTTCAAAACGCTCTAGTCCCCACCCGTTTCCACCGTGACACGTATGAAGGCACCGAAGACTAGCTGGACCAGTATGAACGCGTAGCTAAAATCAATCAGTAGCTTCCGGACCAGAAACTTTCCAACGTGCACTTCGCTCTTGAAGGGAGCGCAAGGACGTGGTTTCAAAACCGCGAGGCACATTTGACAAGAGTTTTGCAGTCAGCAACTGGATACCTTAGGAAGCACTGATCGCCGAGATAATGCACAACGCCTACATGAGTTGTGCATCCATAAGCCCAACGAAAGTGTTTACGTGTTTGTTGAGGACATGTCTAATTTGTTTCGCCATGCAGATCCCAACATACGTATTCGAAGAAGCTGAGCCATCTCATGCGTGGCGTCAAAGAACAGCTATTCGCTGGTCTTTTGCGCAACCAACCTACAACAGTAGAAGAATTCATTAAGGAAGCCACAACAATCGAGCGGGCACTCCAGCAGCGTTGCCGGCAATATGAACGCCTGACTAACAGTGCGAGCCGCAATACTGGCAGTCACAGACGAGACGTCGCTGCACCAAGTAATCAGGGACATCGTGCGGGAGGAGATTACGAAGGAGTTTAATGTTGCTTCGGCCGCTGAAGTTCTTCGGTCGCTGAAGTTGCATCTCTTGAGCCACTCCCTGAACCGTGTGCCGAGCCGCGCTTCGAACCGCGCGATAACAGCTATGCAGACGCTGCCCTTCGCCCCTTTTCTACCTACCACCAGCGGCCACCTATTGCTGCTTGGATACAGAGGGAAAATTTCATCCACCGTGGTTGCTCACCGGCTATGGTGTTGAGCTGCTGAGCACGAGGTCGCGGAATCGAATCCCAGCCACGGCGGCCGCATTTCGATGGGGGCGAAATGCGAAAACAACTGTGTACTTAGATTTAGGTGCACCTTAAGAACCCCAGGTGGTCCAAATTTCCGGAGTCCCCCAAAACGGCGTGCCTCATAATCAGTTCGTGGTTTTTGCACTTAAAATTCCCGAATCAAACTTTCATTTATTTACCTAGATGTTGCTAAGTGTAGTGGTAAAGGGAAAAGTAAAAGGTACTCTTAGGCGCGCAGAAAGTATACGCCGGTTTTTGGCGAAGGGGCGAAAACTTGCCTCGCGCCGTGAAGCAGCAGGCCCCTTCAAGCAATGACAGTGCAGCGTGCTGCCGGCCGAAGTAGGGGCGGTGCAACTCGGATGTGGCGGGGGCTGCCGTTTCAACGCGAAGGTAATTGGATGTGACGGACGTTGGCGCCGAGGACTAAAAGGATGGTTGATTTTCAAGCGATATCTCTGCACTATGACGCGGCCAAACTCGGTGGGTTTGGCTTGGATCATGAACACTATTACAGAGAAGGTTTACTTCAAAGATTGATATGGCGGATAGAGGCGCGGTGCGGTTTAAAGCGATAGCCCAGTGGCAGCCCATACACATAAAAATTGAGTGTCCCTTGAGTATCCTCACGTGATTTGAATGCGAAAACATTATGACTTCGCTTAAGTATTACAACCTGTTTGCGATCCTTTCTTCGCTTTCTTTCCTCTGTGTTCATATTTCACCAGACCGCCACCATTCAGAACTCATCGTCAAGTAGCTCTGAGTTAATTTTGTGATTCACGTTAATCAACCTTCATCCTATTTATACCGTTCTAATATACTTTACTACCCCTTAATTCACTTTGCTGTACTTCACCTTAATTCACTTTGATTCAAATAACTACCCATAATTACTACTTATTACGCTGTCATACCTTTTGCTATCTTCTGTATTACTACTGATTTCACTCAAGACGCTGATGAGGTCACAATGATTTTTGGTACCACTCGTTGCGGACGACGTCGGCCTTTCTGCCTCGTGCGGCACGTGATGCTTTCGCATTAATAACTACTGCAGACGACAACGGTCCGTCTGCACGGCAGAGAGTAAACAGCTTTCCCGCTTTTATTGCGAATTTCGCAGCCCTGGTGCATGGCGTCCCGTCATGCTCAGAGATACTGCAGATAGTTCTTGCGCGGCGGCGAGGGTGAGCCTGTATACTGCTTCACTGCATGCGATAGAGCTCGACCTCTGCTTCGGCCTAAGCTGCCAGAAATGCTTACTAACGCCGTGGTGGGAACGCGCCTTTGCCGATGGCACAAGAACTGAAGCAAGTGGTATACCCAGGGTCACATACGAATTACAAGAGTGGATACTCAAGCCTAAAATCGGTGGAGCTACGCAGCTTCATGCCGCCCGCTAGAGAGCAATACAACACTCCCAGTCTCCAAGGGAACGCGCGTATATACTAGCTATCTACTGTAGTAACTTTTCAAGCGTACTATACGTCTACTTGTCTATGTGGCTGTAGATGTTGCTTTCACTGGCTCGCAGTGCGGCTCTAAATGCGCCTTTATCGTACCGGATTGGACAGTTCGAAATTGTCGACCAGTAGGGCTGCCGTGACCATGTAAGGTCATCATGGCGTCGATGGCGGGATAGCGTGATCATGAACATCGTGTGACCAGGCAAGGCGACGCTGTGAAAGATGTGCGACGTCTCCGTGATCTTCGCTGGGTTTGTCTGCCTGAACGTCTGTCTGTTTGGCTGCTGCTTGGTAAGAACGCCTTCATTACGTTCTTTTTTCCTTCATTGCTTTGCAAATTCCTTATATATTTGTCGGTTCAGCCGTAAGTTGACATTTGTTGCATTGTGCTTTTCGGCAAAGAGAGCTTTTTTGTGTTCTTGACTTAGCAAATGATGTTCGTGGATTTCTTCACATTAAGTAATTGCGATTAAGTAATGAATTACGTAATTAATGAATTACTTATTTTTACTTAAGTACTCAATATTCGCCTAATGTTTACATCATTTTTAAATTTATTAGGGCATTAAGTAAAATATGCACATTAGGTTTTGGAATTTTGCTGCAATTTTGGATAACTTGTGCAAAATGTTTTGGTAAATGAGGCGGAAAGTAGACTAGTGTTTTTGCTTGGTGCCAGTATGCTGTTGTATGCAGTGGGTTCGCTTCTTTCATTCTTTTTTTTACAATGTCATGCACAAGGCAAAATATTCAACTGGCTGGATAAGTGCTTTTCAAGCTTTATATGCACAAAATACTCGATGTTCTCATATTTGGTATTCCTGTAGAGAGTTTTCGTGTGGAGCCCACAGTTTGTAAACTTGACAAAAGTCTCAAAAAATTGAAAATTCTTATTTTACTACAAGTGCGCACTCTCTATGATTCTGAAAAGTGGCGTCTGAAAGGGTTCCCTCCTCCACCAAAACCTGGTGGAGGACGCAATATTATTTCTCTGGACTGTGCTAGGACTTGCTTCGTAGCGATAGTTACTTGTGTGTTGTGGAAATAGAGCTCCCGGGCAGCAGCACTCATGACTGTCGTAACTGCACTGTCAGTGCGACATCAGGAAAAACTGCCAGGTTGCTGCTCTGCGACATCTGAAACTGCTGAGTTTTGATTGGAATGGCAAATAAGTGAACTGGAGTTTTTATGATGATGGTATCAATCCCATCTGGGCAAGAAGTTGCTTTTAAATTGAGTTATAGATATGTATTACGGGATAGCTGTTGTTGCTTGCCTCATGTACTGTATGTGCTTGACTGACAACTTTAGTGAGCCCCCTTCATTCCTTGTTTGCTCTGCAGCCCGAAACTGCTACCTAATAAGAAATGGTAGGCTTCAAAAGACAAGCATTGTTTTCCTCTTTAATGCTGATGATGTCTTCTGCAGTTTTACTGTTTTGTGAGGTTTTTCATAATATCGCCTGCTTACTCCTTTTGTGAAATTCATTCTCAACATATAGCAGCTGTATTGGCATGCCGTGTGTTGTCCATATTTTTGTGCTTGCGTTCGTTGAACGTTGCGAAAAAAAAGTGTGCATCTTCGTACTGGGAATATGATTTGAAAATAAAATTTCCTCTCTTCCAACACAAGTCATGTTTATTAAAAATGTCTGCATAAACACTCAGTGGCATCGTGTGCTTGCAGCTCTGGCGGTACAGCTTACACGAAGCTACTCGATGCATGCAAGCAACGCGTTAAAAAATCAAAATTTAGCTTCCGGGACGAGCACTTGCACGAAAGCCATCTCGGAGGCCGTGTAATTTTTCTAATAGCCAGAAAATCGCCTTTGAAATGAATTTTCCTCCAGTCCCAATCTATGATTGGGACTGCAGGAAAAGTGTAGAAGTGATGAGCCTGTGTAGATTGTACACACCCGCCAGGTGCGTTGCAAACCTGAATGATCGAAAATCCCTATATAGGAAAAGTACCGCCATCCTTTGATCAACGCCGCTTGTCTCTCTCTTGTATCTCTGATTGGACGATGATAGCGCGCGCTGTCACTTCTGTATATTTTTTGAGCCTCAGAGCCACGTTAAAATTCACTCTGCGCAGCCGCAGTCGCCGCCGGCGGCGGCGGCGGTGGCGCGCGCCCGGCTTGAAAGCTTGAACGTGAACTTTCTAGGGGCGCCAACGTCGACTTGGTTTCGCAAGCAAAAAGTAAAGAAAAGCAAGTGCTTTAGGAGGGGAGATGGCGGAGGAAAGAGTAGATGGTGGTACTTTTACAATATAGGAACTTTAGAATCATCTTGTCGGGGTTGGAAGTTAACCAAAGATTAGTAGGCCGGTTGGCTTTGAAAGGCCACGGTAAAACCACAAATGAGGCTGTGCATCGTGACATCAGTTGGGCCCCTTTTGAGTCACAGAAGCACAGAGCAAAAGTAGTTTTGAAGAAAGGCTCAGGAACATGAATGAAAATAAATGGGCGGCTAAAGTGCACAAGTATCTGTAGATGAAAAGCGTGGACGCAGAATGGAGGAATAGGTCAAGGAAGTTGTCAACCAAGTACAGGATAATTGAAACTATAAATAGATAACCAGGAGTCATCAGAACGAAAATGAGCAAAATAGAGACAGTGAATTGGATGCAAAGAATAGAAACAAAAAGGACTATGGAGTTTTAGAAGAATGACAAAAAGAAATTTGAAGGGAAAATCTGTACGATAACACAAAAGGCAGTGCCTTGGTATTTGAGGCTCGAGCCGGTTTCCTAAAGTCCAAAACATACCGGAACAAATATTCGGCACTAGATGAGGAATGCGTATGCTGCAGTAAAGATCCTGAGACCACTCAGCACATCCTAATGGAATGCGACGGGATTCACCCAGTGAGAACTGTAGGTAATGTATAACTTACAGAAGCGCTTGGGTTTAAAGTGGAAGGAAACATCAACTGATCAGCCATGGAGACAAGCAAGAGACGATTACTGTTCTGGTGGAAAAAAGCAGGGAAAAGAGTGATATGACCTCATCTCTTAAAATCATAAGTAGCGGTACAAGATAAATTTTGAAAAAAAGAAAAAAAATTGATTATAACTCAATGCGAAGATTCTTAATTTTCGAAGCGAGATCAGGATGCCTTAGAACGCGTAGTTATAAAGCAAGGTACACCAAGGACGAAGACGTATGTGCTTGCTGTGGTAAAGCTAGAGAAACGATGGAACATCTTTTATTAGAATCTGAAGAAATCTACCCAGCTGCAAGTCTACACTCTTCTGACCTCTTTGAAGCCCTTGAGTTCAGGGATAGCAGGGGCAAAACAGACATGTCCGCTATAGACATTAGTAAGAGATGGTTGGAGGTTTGGTGGCAGAAAAGTAGGGAGACCACAAACAACGGAGACGTACAGAAACAGAATTTCCAGTACCGGTCAAAAAATGTTGGTGCTTGGAATTCTTTGCAATTGTTTCTTTTTCAAAAATAAAGGCAGGACTTTAGGAAACAAAACAAGAGCTTGGTGGCGCAACCCACCACCCCGTTTCAAATGGGACGCTCATAGCAATAATCCATTCATCCATCCATCCCAGCGCAGGAGCCTATGCAAGTGTCCTCTCTTATCCTTTTGTATATTACTCTGTGGTCTACCGACGTTGTTTCTGCCACGTTGCCTTCTCTGTGCCGAATCGAACGACTTATATCACTTGTCACGACGTAACGACGCTCGGCCAACGGCGGTACGGGTGGCGCGAGGAAAAGCGAGGCTCTGCGTATACAGGGACACTATCCCTCACCAGTACACGGAAGCCCGAGCCCAGAGTCCTCTCAAGTTCGCCTACAAAATTTTACATTGGAGATAAGGTTTATGGTAAATGAAAAAGAAATAATAATCACGATACTTACGCCAGAAAACGTCGATTACACGGTCAATCTGCATCAAATCGACAGATTTAACACATGAAAACGTTTTCATAATCGCAAAGGAACATTCGCATCACTTATGCTAAGCCACCGCGTTGATCGTTGGGACGCTCAACGAGCGTGCCAACGACCGCTTACTTCTACCGTTAAGAGTATCAAATGCATTTTATAAACTCGAAAAGTGAATTCGCCGTGACATTTCGCTCGCAGATCTGGGAATTTATTCCTTTGCCTCAGGTTTCCCAAAACGGAAGGCTCTCTTGTCTCGGTCGTAGGTCTTGCACATATATTTTAGCAAAGGTGAAAATGCCACAAATACGTAGATCTATTGCAAATCGCCGCGAAACGGATGCAGATGTGTGGCCTTGTTTCGTGTCTTAAGAAATGATTTACTATTGCGGATAGGTAGCTCGCAGAAACGAAGCGAATGTGTCGGATAACTTTACTGAAACAAAACAAAGCACAATGACAATGAGAAAGAAATCTTTGTTGTATATCTGAAATTTTAGCTGAGCTAAGCTTGGCTGTTTGCATTCTTACTGTTGCTGGCGTTAACATAGATGCCTCCTCTACTCCTGGAAGCAGGGCTAAGTACAGAGAGAGAGAGAAAAAAGTCATAAGGGAAAAGCAGGGAGGTTAACCAGGCTGAGCCCGGTAGGCTACCCTGCACTGGGGAAGGGGGAGAAGAGATTGGAAGAGGAGAAGGAGTAGAGAAGTTAAAAGTTCACACCTTGCACATTTACAGCCAAGCGTTCATAGCTGAGTTTCGTCACAGGCGGTCATACAGGCTTGCGCACTTCAAAAAACGCAGCAGCGCCTTTATAGCCCTGTACATAGAAGACGCGTGAGGCCACGGCCCCAACATCTTCTCCTCCGTAAAAGGCCTGTTGTCTAAGTGCCTCAAAGCAGTCCGAAGGGCAATCCTCTGTTCTTCATATCTGGGGCAGTCACATAAGAGATGTCTGGTGGTTTCCTCAACACCACATGTGCTGCAGTTGGCAATTGCCGCCATTCGAATTAGGAATGAATAGGAGTTTGTAAAAGAAACTCCTTATCGCAGGCGGCAGAGTAAGGTTTCTTCATGTCATTTTAAACCGGGTAAAAGTTGTAATTGCATCTGTGGGTCCATGGCATATAGGCACCGGTTGTTAAACTCTGGTGTATTCGATTTTCTTAGAGTTGTAGTATGGGCAAGACTGCTGAGGTGCCGCGCTCCATCCGTTCTTGACAATGGTATTGGGATTTTTTCATATGCGTCATGTGCTTCACGGGCAGCTTTGTCGGCACATTGATTGCCAGTGATGTTGCAGCCCAGGTAGCCCCTGAAATACAATGTCGTGGCCTTTAAACACAGCTTGCTGGTAGCGTAATCGTATCTTTGCTACCAATTGTTCATGTGGGCTGCGGCGCCGACCTGATAAAGGTGACTGTAGGGCTGCCTTTGAATCACAGAATATAGCCCAATTATTTGGTGATTTTTCGTGCACATAAAGCACTGCGCTACGGAGGGCGGCAAGTTCAGATCTTGTCGATGTGGTGACGTGGCTGATTTGCACTTCTTTCAGAATGATGCCGACGGAATAACTACCGCACCAGTAGAGCTGGACAGAGTCGAAGAGCCATCTGTATAAATGTGAATTCGATCAGAGTAGGAATGATGCAGCAGATGTAGAGCAGCTTGATTCAGGGCACAAGCTGGCTAGTCGGACTTCTTTGTAACTCCTGGAGGCTAAGTACAGATCGATGAAAAGTTTGTGGTAGTTGATTAAATAACCATTTATTTGGGTTTAAATAACCATTTATTTTATAACCTAGACTCTTAGGCCATAAGCTAAGGCCAAATTAACCATACCATTTCAACTGTTTATTCTCCTCAGTCCCGAATCCCGCTTAGGGGCATAATAATTTTTGAAGCCGGTTCTTATTACCGACTGGTATATTATGAACGTGAAAAAATAATTTCTCATTTGAATCCCCAGTTAGGTGCTGGAAGCAGCATCTCCATGTAAATAAAGAAAGAAACCGTCTTCTTTTGATTACTGTCATGAAACACTTTTTAAAAGCCAAAAGACAGAGTTGAAGATCTAACATCGCGTGGAACGTTGGCTTATCGATGCTGCATCTTGTACTTTTTGTCAACTCGGAATACCCAAGAGGTACTTGATGGTTGCCTTTTGTCGTCTGTGACGACACAATGTCCTTGACCGAATTTATAGGAACTTTCACAAAAGCTTATAACAGTAATGTGCTTAAACCCCTTTCACACAGTTCTACCGGCTTCAGACTTTAAATCGCAGTTGGATATTATACTTAATTTCAGCTGAACTAACCTTCAAAAGGAATAAATGCAACGTGCCCAATTGGGTACTATGGAACCGAAGTGGTTATGCTGTGTTTTCCACACCACACTGCTTGTATTGTAATGGTTTATTATGCATTTTGTTAGAAAAAAATGAAAACTCGGTAAGCACCGGTGCGACATGGTCAGCCACATTAACCACAACCGTATTAAGTACTTAACCATGCTGTGGACTTCCCAGGCTATGAGATGTCTAAAAAAACGAGAAGCAATTGCTTGACTAGATTGCTCAGCGTAAGATATCGGTAGTTTTCGCTTACTGATTTTAACGACCTGAATCTGAACAGGTGGCAATAGGGGATGCCCTAGTCATGGGTACGGAATAATCTTGATCTAGGGTTTTCTAATGTTCATTAGAGCGTCAAGATACACGTTCATGTAGTTCGTCGCCAAAAAAAGCGACCGTATAAGGTAGGTTTCAACCCACGATATCATTCAAAGCATCGGACCATTGTGGACCAAGGGTAGAAATTCCCGCACATGGGGCCCAAAGTTAATGTACCAGCATATCTGAAAAATGCAAGTGCTTATCTTGGGGCAGCTGAAGTCAATAAAAAGCACGAATGCAATAAAAAAAACTTAAAGGAAGCCGACAAGGTGTATTACAGAGAATGTTTTATTGATTGAAACAAGGTAATCGTTTACGTATCGAAAAATGGGCCGGGTGCGTGCCCTTCAGGTAATTTGCTAAAAGCGATCGTATGTCTGTTCAAGAAAATGTGAGACAGAGAAAACGTTTGAAACGTTTATATTATTTCATTTATTTCTTAATTTAAAATGCTGGTGAATCTTGCAATAGTGTAATTTCAGTGGTATGATCGCGAAGTGAGAGTAATCTCCTAGAATTGTGATTATTGTGATAGCGCATGGGCTGTTTGTCATTTTTCTACGAATCCATCGGCCCGTTTCTGTCTTTGCTTTCCTGATTTTCACCATTTCCAAGAGTTCTTATTGAAGTTTCGCATCTGAACATTTTCTACAGCTTGTCTTTACATCCGTGTTTCTGCAATAAATATTGATTTGCGAGGCCTTGTTTGTCGCGCTGCTGTCATTTTTCCACAAATCCGTACCAACTTGAACAAATGTGAACTCTGCTGCAAGTTGAATTTGCAGCAGCGGCACATTCCAATTGAAATATTATTAGACTATCTGGTGCGTACAGGTCTGACGGGCACTTTGATCGGACGTCCTCAACCGCTGTTGCCTGAGGGCCACCGTGTGTTGCAACTTCATGATCGATGCAGCGATTGTACGCTACGTCAGGGACCAGAAATCCTGTACTGGCGAGGTAGTGTCTTTTTGAAGCTTAGTGTGCCTTTGAATTGCGGATGCGCGTATACTTGTATAGTCTCATGGGTATTCGGTGACAGTACTTTACATTAAAGCGCTGTATCAATGCAAACAGTGCACTAGCTTGGACAATGATTCGTACTGCCGACCTATGGTGGTGGAACAATATTTTGTACCTCTTGCACATGCATGATAGTAGTTTTATTTCCAAATTCCTAAACACGCGGAATAAACGCTACTGTTTTAGCATAGCTTATGTCATGCGCTCAATGCACGCCGCCTACATCTCCTATTTTGGCAGTGTACAAATTTTAATTTTAGATATTAAACCTGCATTGAGGTTTCATTCGTAGGCTGTTCGTAGCGGAAAAAATCAACATACCCTAAAAAAGTAACGAAGGAAGGTTCACTTACCCTGCTGGAGGCAGCAGACATCGTCAGATGAAGGGCAAAGTTCGGGGTGTCCTCGCAATGGAAGGAGGCACTGCGATTTTGGGACGCATTTTGTACCCTTACCCATACAGGAATCCGCTGGGGTACCTGTTGCGTGCATGCGAGTGTAGAAAGTAGAGAAGGACATAAATATACAAAGTTGTTCCGAAGTCGTGCACGTATAGTCCTAATTTCCATAATGTCGTCCTAGAGACCTCCTCAATATATCACAGAAAAACGAGAGAAACAAAGATCATAATTATATTAGGACGTGTGCTAAACCTAACGTTATTAATTCAAACGGCCGTTGCAGTTTTTCTAACTGCTTAGTCGTCCTTTATATATGTGTTTTTCCTCCTCAGACCTGGTATCTGTATTCAAGCATTTTAGGAAATAGATGTGGTTGGCGGATGTCACTTCCGCTGAAACTGTTTCAAAACTTAGCGCAATAAATTTGCATGCATAAACTGATCAGCAAAGGATGCAGTTAGCATTTACCATTTGGATGCCACCCTTCCCCACGCGTTCTCAAACAAAAAAACTTAAAATCATTTGTTCGACGCTTCAGCTACATCTGGCTTTTTTAAAGTTAAGCAATATTTGATGAAATTACGAGATTCATGTCGTCAATCGGGTCACAATATTCTAATATCTTTTATAAGGGGGCAGCAGTATCAACCCATGCTTCGAAAATTGTACGATTGTCTGCTGTAGCAAGGGCGAGACAGTTCGTGAGGACAACAATAAGCGAAACAAATGTTTTGTATTTGTTACATATACAGGGTTATTCAGCCTACAAATTCAATTTTTTTAATTGCCTGTAGCAGATAGTACATTTTAGTGGATGAGGTTGTCTACTCGAAGAGACAAAATTGAAATGTGTAATCGGCTATGAACAAAAATTCACTAATTATGTTGCGTTATTGCACACATTCCAATTTACAAATTTATTTAGACCATACACAATTAAAAAAAGATTCCTGTCGTAGATACGTGATCCTAACTTTTGCGCTGGATTACTGGAAGACGTGTACCGTACTACCAGGGGAAATTTAAATCACCAATCGATTAATGAACAAAAGCAAAAGACATATATTTATTTTATTTACGGAAAATATTGTAATATGCGAGCTGTAGCCTACTTGTTTCAAGGCATATCAACATGGAGAGAATAGTAAAGATGGCACCGGTTTCAAGATAGGCACCATGTCACTGGCGGTAAAAATACCTGTTGTGTACGTATTTTTTAGCACGGCTTTATAGATTGAACAACGAAAAAACTGCGTCGCTAATTTATTTGTTGCCAACATCGAGATTTATTAGCGCGAGACTAGTGTCATCCTGAAAATTTTTTGAAGATGGATACACATTGAGAAGTCACCTACTGCAATTCGTAAATTCCAATATGTGCGATTGAATAAAGATGTTAAATATTGAGTTTTCGTTAATTATTCAACTATGCGTTTACATTTCTTGTGAGAGTAATGTCTGCTTATTTGAGCAATCCAGCTTAATCACTAGAATTATGCTATCTGGCTCAGGAGACTATTTAGTGCTCGGTATGATTTAAAAAAAATCCGAGGACACCTAAGCATTTCTCGTGAGTTGTGAATGCGAAAGCGTGAATGTTCACTTGATCGCCGCTGAGTATTAGTTCGAGCTCTGTGCTGCGAGTAATGTGCATAACGGTAGGTGCTACCTGAGCCAGCATTCACTAGCAGCCTGCGGTAAGCCTGCGGATGCGCGTGCGCGTCTGAGAGAAATGGTTCTTTATGAAGGCTGAGGTTGGCGCTATCTTCTGTAGGCCTTTAGGGAGCACGGCTCAGTGCCAACGGGGAGGCGGAGAGTGTCGGAAAAGAAGATAGGAGACGAGAGGGTGAAGATGCCGCCATGGCAGGGGCGAAGCAAACCGGAGGGCAGGAGCTCATCGGGGCACCGATGCGACGATGGCCATCGGGCGTGCGTCGCGGCGATGCCGTCTCCCTCACGCAACATCTGGCGCAGTGCTGTGGCTAACGTGTGGGCCACAGTAACGTGTGGGCCAACGAAGCCCACGAGTGGCCTCACAGGCGAGAAGCGGGGCGTGCTGGTGCCGACAAACGCTGAGCATTCTACCGTCGCTTGCCGTACACTCATTGGCACATACTCAGTCACCCAGTTGGCGAGAGTTTTTGTTGAACAGCAGCAGGTAATCCATGTCGAATATTCCATTTATCCACTTCCTCACAAAGAGCGATTTGAGGCGGTGAGGTTGGCCATTGAGGCAAACTAGGACATTGCATTTCCCGTAAGCTCTGGTTCCCATAACCTCTGGAGTTCCTCAAGGCAGTGTTCTTGGTCCTCTACTTTTCTTAATTTTTATTAATGATCTCCCGAAACGTGTTTCCTCCAAAATTCGATTATTCGCAGATGATTGTGTTATATATAGAAAAATTACTAACGATGCTGACCGCCATGCCCTTCCAAACTGACCTTGAGGAAGTGACAACTTGGTGCTCCTCATGGCTAATGTCCCTGAATGCGTCTAAAACGAAGCTAATGTCATTCACTAACCATTCCACTCGCCTTCCTACAACCTACTTACTCAATAATACTAGCATTGAACTTACATCAACCTATAAGTACCTTGGTGTCCATCTGCAGTCTGATTTAACTTGGCACTACCATATTAACACTGTATTAGCATCAGCTAACCGAGCATTCGGTCTTCTCAAGCGTAACCTCAAGCATGCCCCATCCCACCTAAAAAACCTAGCTTACATAACACTCATCCGCCCAAAGATTGAATATGCTTCTGCAATATGGGATCCTGATCAAACATATATCATCAACACATTGAATGCTTGCAAAACCGTGCTGCTCGCTTCATCTACTCCGATTACTCCCGCTTCACGAGTGTCACAGCATTAAAGCGACGAGCCGAGTTGGTACCACTATCACGTCGACGTCACTTTGCTCGGCTAACCCTATTTCATAAACTGTACTATCATCGCACGCTTCATAATGACTTCTTTTCTTCACCTCACGTTGTCTTCCCGCGCCGTGACCATGATAACAAAGTAGCACGCATAAGTTGCCGCTCATCTCTTTACGCTACATCATTTATACCACGCACAATCATTGAATGGAATAACCTAGCGTCATACATAGCGACTGAATCTAATTTATCATCTTTTTAGGCGTTCTTACGAGAAAAGTGTGCTTAGACTGATAGCAATACCTGTTTTCGTTATGTACGCAACAATACATTTATCATCAGTGTGAATATAATGCTGCATCAACCACTGTTACTATGTTTATATGTTTTCTAATCACAAAATGTCAACGCTTTCAAATTTGTGTTATACATAATGTTCCTGCTATAATGATGTATTAATACCAGCTTTTATATATGTTCCACAGTTGTCTTTCTTTTTTTCCGCTTGTTTTTCGAATGTACCCGCCTCCCTATGTAATACCCTCATACGAGGGCCCTTAGGGTTTTTTTTTGAATAAATAAAATAAATAAAAAAATTTGAGAATGGAGCTAGCATGTTTTTTACAAGGGTTTAGCTTTGTTAGAGTTTTTCTTCGGGTGAACAATCGTCTTCTATCAGAATCAGTATTTTTTGCAGAAGACTGACATTTCCAGGAGCGGGCAACACGCGGAAACCCTCCTTGACTGGTTGCGTTCTGTAGCTGCCGGCAGGTGGCGACGCAAGTTGATGCTTGCACCGTGGCGACAGCAGCTCTCATCCCCATAAGCTAAGGCAACTTTTCGCTTTTTTCATGGGAACCAGGCAATTAACTGTGATAAGTTTGACACAGAACGACGTAGACTCCAAAGTGCGATCCTCGCGCAAAACTTCCGCAAGACAAGTGCAGCGGTAAGCGCAAAATCTTTTTCGAAAACGTTAAGCGAAATACGCAGGACCTTGTACAACGGCCAAATTGGCCAATGCATAAATCATCGCCTACGAAAGCAAGCGCTATTCACGAGGAATGTAACTGGCTCATACCTTCCTGATTACTGTAAATCTCGCATGTGTGAACCCACACTATCAGCTAGTCGAATTTTAAAACGAAGTCGTAATGCAGTTGTGCGTGAGTTGGCTGAGGTCTATGTCATCGAAAGGAAACTTGATTCATGGGTAAGTGACTGTAACGCTGTATAACTTCCTGGGATATCACTTTGAATTTTGCGCGCTGCACATGCGCGGCAGACCTGCATATTGCCGCGCCATTATCTGTGCCCAACCACGCTGACGACCAAGACGACGACCTCGAGTGTGCGAGTGCAGTGCTAGAGAAGAAGCCTGAACTGAGCGCTTGTTCGAATTGTCTCGATGAAATGCGGCACTCCAATCATGCCTCCCCTTCTTCTTTCTGAGTTTAGCGTTCCAAAACCTGTTCTGCTTATGAGGCACGCTGTACTGGAGGGCTCCGGATTAATTTTGACCACCTGGGGTTCTTTAACGTGCACTACAATTTCAAGCACATGGTTTCAAGCACATGGGCGTTTTAACACGAAAGTGTTTTATGCCGGGGTCCACCAAGACTTCACTGACGTATTTCCGTCACGGAAATACGTCATAGAACATAATACAAAGAAAGAAACCAGAAGAAAAAGTTCCACAAACATGCAAAATTTGGAAATCGAACCCACGACCTCTCGGTCCGCGACGATAGATCGCCGAGCGTTTAACCCATTGCGCCACAAACGCATTTGCCGAGAGCTACACAGACGCGCCTTATATATCTAACACTCCTCCGTGTACCCGCGCTCTTGCTCGGGGCGGTGCCGCCGCCTACGAGCAGAGAAGAGAAGTACTGCATTATGACACTAACGCGCACCGACAGTGAACGCTTCGGTGGTCTCAGCACTACGACGCCTCGATGCCAGCATTCGAAGGGACGCTGGCATCAAGAAGCACTACCAACGCCACCTAGGTGGCGTTCACCGTACTCAGCACAGCGGAGCGTGGTCTCCGCAATTAGCTCTGAAAATGTTTCTGAAGTTGATCGCGGAGGCTGCAATTACGACGCGCTGTACGCGCTGATTGACTCGGTGACGATTCAGTTACGTGCTTTGTCTTGCGCGTTGTATTAGTGTGTCAGTTACGTGCTTCGTCTTTCGCGTTGTGCTAGCGTGTGCAGCTTAGTGCAGCTTCCATATGCACGACGGTTGCTCATGGCCAATCGACGTTGGTAGTCGTGATGGAGGAGACGTGCCACCAGGCGTCAGCGTGGGTGCATCAACGCCTAAGGGCGCTTTAGCCACAAAACACCAATAGACATTATATATCAATGTGCAATAAACATTACACTACTTCTGCGAAGACACGTTTCACTTTCGTGTTCTATACCGATTCCTATATAAGAGGGATCAACCACATTTTTTGCATTTCGCGTCCATCGAAATGCGGCAGCCGCGGCCGGGATTCGATCGCGCGTCCGCGTGTTCAGCACCGCAACGCCTTAGCTTACTGAGCCACCGCGGCGGGTTCTTGTTTCCCCTGAGCCGCGACACTGGTGGAAGTGCTGGGTATCGCATAAACGCCTAGCGATTCGGACAATTCCAGGAAAAGCCCTGTATCTAGCCCTTCAAGACACCATCCATGCGTCGAGACACTTGTACACCGCGCAAGCCGCCGCCTGCAAGGCCAGTGCCCGGAATTCGATCTCTTGAAAAGAACTTTGTCAGCGACCTCACCGACTCTGGAAATGGCGATTCCAAGTCCAACGCAGGTGACTGTTCAAAACGCTCTAGTCCCCACCCGTTTCCACCGTGACACGTATGAAGGCACCGAAGACTAGCTGGACCAGTACGAACGCGTAGCTAAAATCAATCAGTAGCGTCCGGACCAGAAGCTTTCCAACGTATACTTCGCTCTTGAAGGGAGCGCAAGACGTGGTTTCAAAACCGCGAGGCACATTTGACAACGTTGGACGAGTTTTGCAGTCAGCTACTGGATACCTTCGGAAGCACTGATCGCCGAGATAATGCACAACGCCTACAAGAGTTGTGCATCCAGAAGCCCAACGAAAGTGTTTACGTGTTTGTTGAGGACATGTCTAATTTGTTTCGCCATGCAGATCCCAACATACGTATTCGAAGAAGCTGAGCCATCTCATGCGTGGCGTCAAAGAACAGCTATTCGCTGGTCTTTTGCGCAACCAACCTACAACAGTAGAAGAATTCATTAAGGAAGCCACAACAATCGAGCGGGCACTCCAGCAGCGTTGCCGGCAATATGAACGCCTGACTAACAGTGCGAGCCGCAATACTGGCAGTCACAGGCGAGACCTCGCTGCGACAAGTAATCAGGGACATCGTGCGGGAGGAGATTACGAAGGAGTTTAATGTTGCTTCGGCCGCTGAAGTTCTTCGGTCGCTGAAGTTGCATCTCTTGAGCCACTCCCTGAACCGTGTGCCGAGCCGCGCTTCGAACCGCGCGATAACAGCTATGCAGACGCTGCCCTTCGCCCCTTTTCTACCTACCACCAGCGGCCACCTATTGCTGCTTGGATACAGAGGGAAAATTTCATCCACCGTGGTTGCTCACCGGCTATGGTGTTGAGCTGCTGAGCACGAGGTCGCGGAATCGAATCCCAGCCACGGCGGCCGCATTTCGATGGGGGCGAAATGCGAAAACAACTGTGTACTTAGATTTAGGTGCACCTTAAAGAACCCCAGGTGGTCCAAATTTCCGGAGTCCCCCAAAACGGCGTGCCTCATAATCAGTTCGTGGTTTTTGCACTTAAAATTCCCGAATCAAACTTTCATTTATTTACCTAGATGTTGCTAAGTGTAGTGGTAAAGGGAAAAGTAAAAGGTACTCTTAGGCGCGCAGAAAGTATACGCCGGTTTTTGGCGAAGGGGCGAAAACTTGCCTCGCGCCGTGAAGCAGCAGGCCCCTTCAAGCAATGACAGTGCAGCGTGCTGCCGGCCGAAGTAGGGGCGGTGCAACTCGGATGTGGCGGGGGCTGCCGTTTCAACGCGAAGGTAATTGGATGTGACGGACGTTGGCGCCGAGGACTAAAAGGATGGTTGATTTTCAAGCGATATCTCTGCACTATGACGCGGCCAAACTCGGTGGGTTTGGCTTGGATCATGAACACTATTACAGAGAAGGTTTACTTCAAAGATTGATATGGCGGATAGAGGCGCGGTGCGGTTTAAAGCGATAGCCCAGTGGCAGCCCATACACATAAAAATTGAGTGTCCCTTGAGTATCCTCACGTGATTTGAATGCGAAAACATTATGACTTCGCTTAAGTATTACAACCTGTTTGCGATCCTTTCTTCGCTTTCTTTCCTCTGTGTTCATATTTCACCAGACCGCCACCATTCAGAACTCATCGTCAAGTAGCTCTGAGTTAATTTTGTGATTCACGTTAATCAACCTTCATCCTATTTATACCGTTCTAATATACTTTACTTCCCCTTAATTCACTTTGCTGTACTTCACCTTAATTCACTTTGATTCAAATAACTACCCATAATTACTACTTATTACGCTGTCATACCTTTGCTATCTTCTGTATTACTACTGATTTCACTCAAGACGCTGATGAGGTCACAATGATTTTTGGTACCACTCGTTGCGGACGACGTCGGCCTTTCTGCCTCGTGCGGCACGTGATGCTTTCGCATTAATAACTACTGCAGACGACAACGGTCCGTCTGCACGGCAGAGAGTAAACAGCTTTCCCGCTTTTATTGCGAATTTCGCAGCCCTGGTGCATGGCGTCCCGTCATGCTCAGAGATACTGCAGATAGTTCTTGCGCGGCGGCGAGGGTGAGCCTGTATACTGCTTCACTGCATGCGATAGAGCTCGACCTCTGCTTCGGCCTAAGCGGCCAGAAATGCTTACTAACGCCGTGGTGGGAACGCGCCTTTGCCGATGGCACAAGAACTGAAGCAAGTGGTATACCCAGGGTCACATACGAATTACAAGAGTGGATACTCAAGCCTAAAATCGGCGGAGCTACGCAGCTTCATGCCGCCCGCTAGAGAGCAATACAACACTCCCAGTCTCCAAGGGAACGCGCGTATATACTAGCTATCTACTGTAGTAACTTTTCAAGCGTACTATACGTCTACTTGTCTATGTGGCTGTAGATGTTGCTTTCACTGGCTCGCAGTGCGGCTCTAAATGCGCCTTTATCGTACCGGATTGGACAGTTCGAAATTGTCGACCAGTAGGGCTGCCGTGACCATGTAAGGTCATCATGGCGTCGATGGCGGGATAGCGTGATCATGAACATCGTGTGACCAGGCAAGGCGACGCTGTGAAAGATGTGCGACGTCTCCGTGATCTTCGCTGGGTTTGTCTGCCTGAACGTCTGTCTGTTTGGCTGCTGCTTGGTAAGAACGCCTTCATTACGTTCTTTTTTCCTTCATTGCTTTGCAAATTCCTTATATATTTGTCGGTTCAGCCGTAAGTTGACATTTGTTGCATTGTGCTTTTCGGCAAAGAGAGCTTTTTTGTGTTCTTGACTTAGCAAATGATGTTCGTGGATTTCTTCACATTAAGTAATTGCGATTAAGTAATGAATTACGTAATTAATGAATTACTTATTTTTACTTAAGTACTCAATATTCGCCTAATGTTTACATCATTTTTAAATTTATTAGGGCATTAAGTAAAATATGCACATTAGGTTTTGGAATTTTGCTGCAATTTTGGATAACTTGTGCAAAATGTTTTGGTAAAATGAGGCGGAAAGTAGACTAGTGTTTTTGCTTGGTGCCAGTATGCTGTTGTATGCAGTGGGTTCGCTTCTTTCATTCTTTTTTTTACAATGTCATGCACAAGGCAAAATATTCAACTGGCTGGATAAGTGCTTTTCAAGCTTTATATGCACAAAATACTCGATGTTCTCATATTTGGTATTCCTGTAGAGAGTTTTCGTGTGGAGCCCACAGTTTGTAAACTTGACAAAAGTCTCAAAAAATTGAAAATTCTTATTTTACTACAAGTGCGCACTCTCTATGATTCTGAAAAGTGGCGTCTGAAAGGGTTCCCTCCTCCACCAAAACCTGGTGGAGGACGCAATATTATTTCTCTGGACTGTGCTAGGACTTGCTTCGTAGCGATAGTTACTTGTGTGTTGTGGAAATAGAGCTCCCGGGCAGCAGCACTCATGACTGTCGTAACTGCACTGTCAGTGCGACATCAGGAAAAACTGCCAGGTTGCTGCTCTGCGACATCTGAAACTGCTGAGTTTTGATTGGAATGGCAAATAAGTGAACTGGAGTTTTTATGATGATGGTATCAATCCCATCTGGGCAAGAAGTTGCTTTTAAATTGAGTTATAGATATGTATTACGGGATAGCTGTTGTTGCTTGCCTCATGTACTGTATGTGCTTGACTGACAACTTTAGTGAGCCCCCTTCATTCCTTGTTTGCTCTGCAGCCCGAAACTGCTACCTAATAAGAAATGGTAGGCTTCAAAAGACAAGCATTGTTTTCCTCTTTAATGCTGATGATGTCTTCTGCAGTTTTACTGTTTTGTGAGGTTTTTCATAATATCGCCTGCTTACTCCTTTTGTGAAATTCATTCTCAACATATAGCAGCTGTATTGGCATGCCGTGTGTTGTCCATATTTTTGTGCTTGCGTTCGTTGAACGTTGCGAAAAAAAAGTGTGCATCTTCGTACTGGGAATATGATTTGAAAATAAAATTTCCTCTCTTCCAACACAAGTCATGTTTATTAAAAATGTCTGCATAAACACTCAGTGGCATCGTGTGCTTGCAGCTCTGGCGGTACAGCTTACACGAAGCTACTCGATGCATGCAAGCAACGCGTTAAAAAATCAAAATTTAGCTTCCGGGACGAGCACTTGCACGAAAGCCATCTCGGAGGCCGTGTAATTTTTCTAATAGCCAGAAAATCGCCTTTGAAATGAATTTTCCTCCAGTCCCAATCTATGATTGGGACTGCAGGAAAAGTGTAGAAGTGATGAGCCTGTGTAGATTGTACACACCCGCCAGGTGCGTTGCAAACCTGAATGATCGAAAATCCCTATATAGGAAAAGTACCGCCATCCTTTGATCAACGCCGCTTGTCTCTCTCTTGTATCTCTGATTGGACGATGATAGCGCGCGCTGTCACTTCTGTATATTTTTTTGAGCCTCAGAGCCACGTTAAAATTCACTCTGCGCAGCCGCAGTCGCCGCCGGCGGCGGCGGCGGTGGCGCGCGCCCGGCTTGAAAGCTTGAACGTGAACTTTCTAGGGGCGCCAACGTCGACTTGGTTTCGCAAGCAAAAAGTAAAGAAAAGCAAGTGCTTTAGGAGGGGAGATGGCGGAGGAAAGAGTAGATGGTGGTACTTTTACAATATAGGAACTTTAGAATCATCTTGTCGGGGTTGGAAGTTAACCAAAGATTAGTAGGCCGGTTGGCTTTGAAAGGCCACGGTAAAACCACAAATGAGGCTGTGCATCGTGACATCAGTTGGGCCCCTTTTGAGTCACAGAAGCACAGAGCAAAAGTAGTTTTGAAGAAAGGCTCAGGAACATGAATGAAAATAAATGGGCGGCTAAAGTGCACAAGTATCTGTAGATGAAAAGCGTGGACGCAGAATGGAGGAATAGGTCAAGGAAGTTGTCAACCAAGTACAGGATAATTGAAACTATAAATAGATAACCAGGAGTCATCAGAACGAAAATGAGCAAAATAGAGACAGTGAATTGGATGCAAAGAATAGAAACAAAAAGGACTATGGAGATTTAGAAGAATGACAAAAAGAAATTTGAAGGGAAAATCTGTACGATAACACAAAAGGCAGTGCCTTGGTATTTGAGGCTCGAGCCGGTTTCCTAAAGTCCAAAACATACCGGAACAAATATTCGGCACTAGATGAGGAATGCGTATGCTGCAGTAAAGATCCTGAGACCACTCAGCACATCCTAATGGAATGCGACGGGATTCACCCAGTGAGAACTGTAGGTAATGTATAACTTACAGAAGCGCTTGGGTTTAAAGTGGAAGGAAACATCAACTGATCAGCCATGGAGACAAGCAAGAGACGATTACTGTTCTGGTGGAAAAAAGCAGGGAAAAGAGTGATATGACCTCATCTCTTAAAATCATAAGTAGCGGTACAAGATAAATTTTGAAAAAAAGAAAAAAAATTGATTATAACTCAATGCGAAGATTCTTAATTTTCGAAGCGAGATCAGGATGCCTTAGAACGCGTAGTTATAAAGCAAGGTACACCAAGGACGAAGACGTATGTGCTTGCTGTGGTAAAGCTAGAGAAACGATGGAACATCTTTTATTAGAATCTGAAGAAATCTACCCAGCTGCAAGTCTACACTCTTCTGACCTCTTTGAAGCCCTTGAGTTCAGGGATAGCAGGGGCAAAATAGACATGTCCGCTATAGACATTAGTAAGAGATGGTTGGAGGTTTGGTGGCAGAAAAGTAGGGAGACCACAAACAACGGAGACGTACTGAAACAGAATTTCCAGTACCGGTCAAAAAATGTCGGTGCTTGGAATTCTTTGCAATTGTTTCTTTTTCAAAAATAAAGGCAGGACTTTAGGAAACAAAACAAGAGCTTGGTGGCGCAACCCACCACCCCGTTTCAAATGGGACGCTCATAGCATTAATCCATTCATCCATCCATCCCAGCGCAGGAGCCTATGCAAGTGTCCTCTCTTATCCTTTTGTATATTACTCTGTGGTCTACCGACGTTGTTTCTGCCACGTTGCCTTCTCTGTGCCGAATCGAACGACTTATATCACTTGTCACGACGTAACGACGCTCGGCCAACGGCGGTACGGGTGGCGCGAGGAAAAGCGAGGCTCTGCGTATACAGGGACACTATCCCTCACCAGTACACGGAAGCCCGAGCCCAGAGTCCTCTCAAGTTCGCCTACAAAATTTTACATTGGAGATAAGGTTTATGGTAAATGAAAAAGAAATAATAATCACGATACTTACGCCAGAAAACGTCGATTACACGGTCAATCTGCATCAAATCGACAGATTTAACACATGAAAACGTTTTCATAATCGCAAAGGAACATTCGCATCACTTATGCTAAGCCACCGCGTTGATCGTTGGGACGCTCAACGAGCGTGCCAACGACCGCTTACTTCTACCGTTAAGAGTATCAAATGCATTTTATAAACTCGAAAAGTGAATTCGCCGTGACATTTCGCTCGCAGATCTGGGAATTTATTCCTTTGCCTCAGGTTTCCCAAAACGGAAGGCTCTCTTGTCTCGGTCGTAGGTCTTGCACATATATTTTAGCAAAGGTGAAAAATGCCACAAATACGTAGATCTATTGCAAATCGCCGCGAAACGGATGCAGATGTGTGGCCTTGTTTCGTGTCTTAAGAAATGATTTACTATTGCGGATAGGTAGCTCGCAGAAACGAAGCGAATGTTTCGGATAACTTTACTGAAACAAAACAAAGCACAATGACAATGAGAAAGAAATCTTTGTTGTATATCTGAAATTTTAGCTGAGCTAAGCTTGGCTGTTTTGCATTCTTACTGTTGCTGGCGTTAACATAGATGCCTCCTCTACTCCTGGAAGCAGGGCTAAGTACAGAGAGAGAGAGAAAAAAGTCATAAGGGAAAAGCAGGGAGGTTAACCAGGCTGAGCCCGGTAGGCTACCCTGCACTGGGGAAGGGGGAGAAGAGATTGGAAGAGGAGAAGGAGTAGAGAAGTTAAAAGTTCACACCTTGCACATTTACAGCCAAGCGTTCATAGCTGAGTTTCGTCACAGGCGGTCATACAGGCTTGCGCACTTCAAAAAACGCAGCAGCGCCTTTATAGCCCTGTACATAGAAGACGCGTGAGGCCACGGCCCCAACATCTTCTCCTCCGTAAAAGGCCTGTTGTCTAAGTGCCTCAAAGCAGTCCGAAGGGCAATCCTCTGTTCTTCATATCTGGGGCAGTCACATAAGAGATGTCTGGTGGTTTCCTCAACACCACATGTGCTGCAGTTGGCAATTGCCGCCATTCGAATTAGGAATGAATAGGAGTTTGTAAAAGAAACTCCTTATCGCAGGCGGCAGAGTAAGGTTTCTTCATGTCATTTTAAACCGGGTAAAAGTTGTAATTGCATCTGTGGGTCCATGGCATATAGGCACCGGTTGGTAAACTCTAGAGTATTAGATTTTCTTAGAGTTGTATTATGGGCAAGACTGCTGAGGTGCCGCGCTGCATCCGTTCTTGACAATGCATTGGGATTTTTTCATATGCGTCATGTGCTTCACGGGCAGCTTGGTCGGCACATTCATTGCCAGTGATGTTGCAGTGCCCAGGTAGCACCTGAAATACAATGTCGTGGTCTTTTAACACAGCTTGCTGGTAGCGTAATCGTATCTTTGCTACCAATTGTTCATGTGGTCTGCGACGCCGACCTGATAAAGGTGACTGTACGGCTGCCTTTGAATCACAGAATATAGCCCAATTATTTGGTGATTTTTCGTGCACATAAAGCACTGCGCTACGGAGGGCGGCAAGTTCAGATCTTGTCGATGTGGTGACGTGGCTGATCTTGCACTTTTTTCAGAATGATGCCGACGGAATAACTACCGCACCAGTAGAGCTGGACAGAGTCGAAGAGCCATCTGTATAAATGTGAATTCGATCAGAGTAGGAATGATGCAGCAGATGTAGAGCAGCTTGATTCAGGGCACAAGCTGGCTAGTCGGACTTCTTTGTAACTCCTGGAGGCTAAGTACAGATCGATGAAAAGTTTGTGGTAGTTGATTAAATAACCATTTATTTGGGTTTAAATAACCATTTATTTTATAACCTAGACTCTTAGGCCATAAGCTAAGGCCAAATTAACCATACCATTTCAACTGTTTATTCTCCTCAGTCCCGAATCCCGCTTAGGGGCATAATAATTTTTGAAGCCGGTTCTTATTACCGACTGGTATATTATGAACGTGAAAAAATAATTTCTCATTTGAATCCCCAGTTAGGTGCTGGAAGCAGCATCTCCATGTAAATAAAGAAAGAAACCGTCTTCTTTTGATTACTGTCATGAAACACTTTTTAAAAGCCAAAAGACAGAGTTGAAGATCTAACATCGCGTGGAACGTTGGCTTATCGATGCTGCATCTTGTACTTTTTGTCAACTCGGAATACCCAAGAGGTACTTGATGGTTGCCTTTTGTCGTCTGTGACGACACAATGTCCTTGACCGAATTTATAGGAACTTTCACAAAAGCTTATAACAGTAATGTGCTTAAACCCCTTTCACACAGTTCTACCGGCTTCAGACTTTAAATCGCAGTTGGATATTATACTTAATTTCAGCTGAACTAACCTTCAAAAGGAATAAATGCAACGTGCCCAATTGGGTACTATGGAACCGAAGTGGTTATGCTGTGTTTTCCACTCCACACTGCTTGTATTGTAATGGTTTATTATGCATTTTGTTAGAAAAAAATGAAAACTCGGTAAGCACCGGTGCGACATGGTCAGCCACATTAACCACAACCGTATTAAGTACTTAACCATGCTGTGGACTTCCCAGGCTATGAGATGTCTAAAAAAACGAGAAGCAATTGCTTGACTAGATTGCTCAGCGTAAGATATCGGTAGTTTTCGCTTACTGATTTTAACGACCTGAATCTGAACAGGTGGCAATAGGGGATGCCCTAGTCATGGGTACGGAATAATCTTGATCTAGGGTTTTCTAATGTTCATTAGAGCGTCAAGATACACGTTCATGTAGTTCGTCGCCAAAAAAAGCGACCGTATAAGGTTGGTTTCAACCCACGATATCATTCAAAGCATCGGACCATCGTGGACCAAGGGTAGAAATTCCCGCACATGGGGCCCAAAGTTAATGTAATAGCATATCTGAAAAATGCAAGTGCTTATCTTGGGGCAGCTGAAGTCAATAAAAAGCACGAATGCAATAAATAAACTTAAAGGAAGCCGACAAGGTGTATTACAGAGAATGTTTTATTGATTGAAACAAGGTAATCGTTTACGTATCGAAAAATGGGCCGGGTGCGTGCCCTTCAGGTAATTTGCTAAAAAGCGATCGTATGTCTGTTCAAGAAAATGTGAGACAGAGAAAACGTTTGAAACGTTTATATTATTTCATTTATTTCTTAATTTAAAATGCTGGTGAATCTTGCAATAGTGTAATTTCAGTGGTATGATCGCGAAGTGAGAGTAATCTCCTAGAATTGTGATGATTGTGATAGCGCATGGACTGTTTGTCATTTTTCTACGAATCCATCGGCCCGTTTCTGTCTTTGCTTTCCTGATTTTCACCATTTCCAAGAGTTCTTATTGAAGTTTCGCATCTGAACATTTTCTACAGCTTGTCTTTACATCCGTGTTTCTGCAATAAATATTGATTTGCGAGGCCTTGTTTGTCGCGCTGCTGTCATTTTTCCACAAATCCGTACCAACTTGAACAAATGTGAACTCTGCTGCAAGTTGAATTTGCAGCAGCGGTACATTCCAATTCAAATATTATTAGACTATCTGGTGCGTACAGGTCTGACGGGCACTTTGATCGGACGTCCTCAACCGCTGTTGCCTGAGGGCCACCGTCTGTTGCAACTTCATGATCGATGCAGCGATTGTACGCTACGTCAGGGACCAGAAATCCTGTACTGGCGAGGTAGTGTCTTTTTGAAGCTTAGTGTGCCTTTGAATTGCGGATGCGCGTATACTTGTATAGTCTCATGGGTATTCGGTGACAGTACTTTACATTAAAGCGCTGTATCAATGCAAACAGTGCACTAGCTTGGACAATGATTCGTACTGCCGACCTATGGTGGTGGAACAATATTTTGTACCTCTTGCACATGCATGATAGTAGTTTTATTTCCAAATTCCTAAACACGCGGAATAAACGCTACTGTTTTAGCATAGCTTATGTCATGCGCTCAATGCACGCCGCCTACATCTCCTATTTTGGCAGTGTACAAATTTTAATTTTAGATATTAAACCTGCATTGAGGTTTCATTCGTAGGCTGTTCGTAGCGGAAAAAATCAACATACCCTAAAAAAGTAACGAAGGAAGGTTCACTTACCCTGCTGGAGGCAGCAGACATCGTCAGATGAAGGGCAAAGTTCGGGGTGTCCTCGCAATGGAAGGAGGCACTGCGATTTTGGGACGCATTTTGTACCCTTACCCATACAGGAATCCGCTGGGGTACCTGTTGCGTGCATGCGAGTGTAGAAAGTAGAGAAGGACATAAATATACAAAGTTGTTCCGAAGTCGTGCACGTATAGTCCTAATTTCCATAATGTCGTCCTAGAGACCTCCTCAATATATCACAGAAAAACGAGAGAAACAAAGATCATAATTATATTAGGACGTGTGCTAAACCTAGCGTTATTAATTCGAACGGCCGTTGCAGTTTTTCTAACTGCTTAGTCGTCCTTTATATATGTGTTTTTCCTCCTCAGACCTGGTATCTGTATTCAAGCATTTTAGGAAATAGATGTGGTTGGCGGATGTCACTTCCGCTGAAACTGTTTCAAAACTTAGCGCAATAAATTTGCATGCATGAACTGATCAGCAAAGGATGCAGTTAGCATTTACCATTTGGATGCCACCCTTCCCCACGCGTTCTCAAACAAAAAACTTAAAATCATTTGTTCGACGCTTCAACTACATCTGGCTTTTTTAAAGTTAAGCAATATTTGAAGAAATTACGAGATTCATGTCGTCAACCGGGTCACAATATTCTAATATCTTTTATAAGGGGGCAGCAGTATCAACCCATGCTTCGAAAATTGTACGATTGTCTGCTGTAGCAAGGGCGAGACAGTTCGTGAGGACAATAAGCGAAACAAATGTTTTGTATTTGTTACATATTACAGGGTTATTCAGCCTACAAATTCAATTTTTTTAATTGCCTGTAGCAGATAGTACAATTCTAGTGGATGAGGTTGTCTACTCGAAGAGACAAAAATTGAAATGTGTAATCGGCTATGAACAAAAATTCACTAATTATGTTGCGTTATTGCACACATTCCAATTTACAAATTTATTTAGACCATACACAATTAAAAAAAGATTCCTGTCGTAGATACGTGATCCTAACTTTTGCGCTGGATTACTGGAAGACGTGTACCGTACTACCAGGGGAAATTTAAATCACCAATCGATTAATGAACAAAAACAAAAGACATATATATTCATTTTATTTACGGAAAATATTGTAATATGCGAGCTGTAGCCTACTTGTTTCAAGGCATATCAACATGGAGAGAATAGTAAAGATGGCACCGGTTTCAAGATAGGCACCATGTCACTGGCGGTAAAAATACCTGTTGTGTACGTATTTTTTAGCACGGCTTTATAGATTGAACAACGAAAAAACTGCGTCGCTAATTTATTTTGTTGCCAACATCGAGATTTATTAGCGCGAAGCTAGTGTCATCCTGAAAATTTTTTGAAGATGGATACACATTGAGAAGTCACCTACTGCAATTCGTAAATTCCAATATGTGCGATTGAATAAAGATGTTAAATATTGAGTTTTCGTTAATTATTCAACTATGCGTTTACATTTCTTGTGAGAGTAATGTCTGCTTATTTGAGCAATCCAGCTTAATGACTAGAATTATGCTATCTGGCTCAGGAGACTATTTAGTGCTCGGTATGATTTAAAAAAAATCCGAGGACACCTAAGCATTTCTCGTGAGTTGTGAATGCGAAAGCGTGAATGTTCACTTGATCGCCGCTGAGTATTAGTTCGAGCTCTGTGCTGCGAGTAATGTGCATAACGGTAGGTGCTACCTGAGCCAGCATTCACTAGCAGCCTGCGGTAAGCCTGCGGATGCGCGTGCGCGTCTGAGAGAAATGGTTCTTTATGAAGGCTGAGGTTGGCGCTATCTTCTGTAGGCCTTTAGGGAGCACGGCTCAGTGCCAACGGGGAGGCGGAGAGTGTCGGAAAAGAAGATAGGAGACGAGAGGGTGAAGATGCCGCCATGGCAGGGGCGAAGCAAACCGGAGGGCAGGAGCTCATCGGGGCACCGATGCGACGATGGCCATCGGGCGTGCGTCGCGGCGATGCCGTCTCCCTCACGCAACATCTGGCGCAGTGCTGTGGCTAACGTGTGGGCCACAGTAACGTGTGGGCCAACGAAGCCCACGAGTGGCCTCACAGGCGAGAAGCGGGGCGTGCTGGTGCCGACAAACGCTGAGCATTCTACCGTCGCTTGCCGTACACTCATTGGCACATACTCAGTCACCCAGTTGGCGAGAGTTTTGTTGAACAGCAGCAGGTAATCCATGTCGAATATTCCATTTATCCACTTCCTCACAAAGAGCGATTTGAGGCGGTGAGGTTGGCCATTGAGGCAAACTAGGACATTGCATTTCCCGTAAGCTCTGGTTCCCATAACCTCTGGAGTTCCTCAAGGCAGTGTTCTTGGTCCTCTACTTTTCTTAATTTTTATTAATGATCTCCCGAAACGTGTTTCCTCCAAAATTCGATTATTCGCAGATGATTGTGTTATATATAGAAAAATTACTAACGATGCTGACCGCCATGCCCTCCAAACTGACCTTGAGGAAGTGACAACTTGGTGCTCCTCATGGCTAATGTCCCTGAATGCGTCTAAAACGAAGCTAATGTCATTCACTAACCATTCCACTCGCCTTCCTACAACCTACTTACTCAATAATACTAGCATTGAACTTACATCAACCTATAAGTACCTTGGTGTCCATCTGCAGTCTGATTTAACTTGGCACTACCATATTAACACTGTATTAGCATCAGCTAACCGAGCATTCGGTCTTCTCAAGCGTAACCTCAAGCATGCCCCATCCCACCTAAAAAACCTAGCTTACATAACACTCATCCGCCCAAAGATTGAATATGCTTCTGCAATATGGGATCCTGATCAAACATATATCATCAACAACATTGAATGCTTGCAAAACCGTGCTGCTCGCTTCATCTACTCCGATTACTCCCGCTTCACGAGTGTCACAGCATTAAAGCGACGAGCCGAGTTGGAACCACTATCACGTCGACGTCACTTTGCTCGGCTAACCCTATTTCATAAACTGTACTATCATCGCACGCTTCATAATGACTTCTTTTCTTCACCTCACGTTGTCTTCCCGCGCCGTGACCATGATAACAAAGTAGCACGCATAAGTTGCCGCTCATCTCTTTACGCTACATCATTTATACCACGCACAATCATTGAATGGAATAACCTAGCGTCATACATAGCGACTGAATCTAATTTATCATCTTTTTAGGCGTTCTTACGAGAAAAGTGTGCTTAGACTGATAGCAATACCTGTTTTCGTTATGTACGCAACAATACATTTATCATCAGTGTGAATATAATGCTGCATCAACCACTGTTACTATGTTTATATGTTTTCTAATCACAAAATGTCAACGCTTTCAAATTTGTGTTATACATAATGTTCCTGCTATAATGATGTATTAATACCAGCTTTTATATATGTTCCACAGTTGTCTTTCTTTTTTTCCGCTTGTTTTTCGAATGTACCCGCCTCCCTATGTAATACCCTCATACGAGGGCCCTTAGGGTTTTTTTTTTTGAATAAATAAAATAAATAAATAAATTTGAGAATGGAGCTAGCATGTTTTTATACAAGGGTTTTGCTTTGTTAGAGTTTTTCTTCGGGTGAACAATCGTCTTCTATCAGAATCAGTATTTTTTGCAGAAGACTGACATTTCCAGGAGCGGGCAACACGCGGAAACCCTCCTTGACTGGTTGCGTTCTGTAGCTGCCGGCAGGTGGCGACAGCAGCTCTCATCCCCATAAGCTAAGGCAACTTTTCGCTTTTTTCATGGGAACCAGGCAATTAACTGTGATAAGTCTGACACAGAACGACGTAGACTCCAAAGTGCGATCCTCGCGCAAAACTTCCGCAAGACAAGTGCAGCGGTAAGCGCAAAATCTTTTTCGAAAACGTTAAGCGAAATACGCAGGACCTTGTACAACGGCCAAATTGGCCAATGCATAAATCATCGCCTACGAAAGCAAGCGCTATTCACGAGGAATGTAACTGGCTCATACCTTCCTGATTACTGTAAATCTCGCATGTGTGAACCCACACTATCAGCTAGTCGAATTTTAAAACGAAGTCGTAATGCAGTTGTGCGTGAGTTGGCTGAGGTCTATGTCATCGAAAGGAAACTTGATTCATGGGTAAGTGACTGTAACGCGTATAACTTCCTGGGATATCACTTTGAATTTTGCGCGCTGCACATGCGCGGCAGACCTGCATATTGCCGCGCCATTATCTGTGCCCAACCACGCTGACGACCAAGACGACGACCTCGAGTGTGCGAGTGCAGTGCTAGAGAAGAAGCCTGAACTGAGCGCTTGTTCGAATTGTCTCGATGAAATGCGGCACTCCAATCATGCGGGGTGGCTGCGGAGCGTTTGGAGCGAGCGGACGTACTCCGCGTCGGCTCCGTCGATGAGGCCAATTTTGGGAGGACCATTCGACCCCAGCCCGTCCAAAACGGTACGATCGGTTTCGGCTTGACACCCGGAGCACGTAGAGCCCAAATTTTGGTGAGTCCGCCCATTTTTGCGGATTTTACGCCTGTTTTGCGCCGGACAAAGTGGCGAGCCAGCTAGGCCTAACCGGCCAGCTAGGCTTAGCGACGGCTTCGGCCGCATCGGACCGCGCCGGTGGCCCCGCTTCGTGCGAAATGTCGGCGTCGGGTCACTCAGCCATGGATACGAGTCCGGCCCGGGACCAGCAGCCCATTTTGGACCGCAGCTCGGGACGCATGGTGGTTGCCGTCCCCGGAACGCCGATCGACGCGACCCCAGAAAACATCGCCGGTTGGGTGGTCGCCACTCAGCGAGGTAAGAAGGCCACTCTGAACAACGCCGAGAGTCCGCAGCAAGTTTCGGCACCCCAGCCCGGTAAGAAGGCAGCCCAGCCAACCCGGGCCCAGATTATCAAGAAAGTCAACGCGAACTTCGCGAAGACGGCACGCATGCCTCACGTGCCACGTGACGAATGCAAGGTGATAGTCAGACCCCGCGGGGGACTGCTGGTGGGCAAGATTATGATGCCGGAGCTCGTGCAGGCGATTGCGGGTGCGGCGAGAATAAGTCTCGAAGACATACAGAGGGACACGATCTGTCCAAACGTTGCACAAAACATTATCGTGATCAGCACGCCGGAAGGCGAGAGAGTCAGCCGCTACGCGGCCATCCATGCACTCATGATTGGAAATCAAGCATACGAAGTGTGCGCTTACGCGGCGGCACCCGAAAATACGGTGAAGGGCGTAATCGGAGGCATGCCGCTCAGCGAAACGCCAGAAATGATCCGAGCGAAAGTTGTAAATATCTACAACGGTACGGCGCTCGAAGCGCACCGGATCGGAAACTCGCACGCAGTGATCGTGCTCTTTAAGGGGGACAAAGTCCCGTCCTACGTTAAATACTGCGGCGCGCTAATAAGGTGTCGGCTATACCGCCAACACAAAGAAGTGTGCAGAACATGCGGGCAGGTCGGCCACCGGAGAGACGTGTGCCCCCGACCGAATGTGGTGGTTTGCTTCGCCTGCGGGAAGGCAAACCCCGGCGAAAATCACGAGCAGGATTGCAAACCTCGCTGCAAACTGTGCGGAGGCTCGCATCCCACCGGCACGGGAAACTGTGCGAACAAGTTCAAGACGCCATTCTTGCTTCGGAAGCGCGAACACGAGCGCAAGATGGCGGCGGAAAAGGCGGGAAAGTCTGGCCAGAGCAAGGCCAGATTTTCTAGAAAAGACGAATTCCCCGACCTCTCCCCGAGCAAACAAGAGGGGCGGCGCAAGAGCCGCAGCAAGAGCCGAGGGCGGTCCCCAAGCCGCGGACGCTCGGAGAGTCGCGATAGGCGGCGCAGTCGCTCACGTGACGGCCGGAAGTTGTGGTCAGATATCGCCAGAGGCGGAGCCAAGGGCGGAAAAGACGCGAAGGAGCGCCAGCGCTCGCGCACGCCGGCGAGAAAGCCGCAGAACAACTCGCTTGCATCCAAAATGATGCAGCTCGAGAGCACGATTAAGCTGTTGCAGGAGACGGTGAAGCAACAACAGGAGACTATGAAACAGCAGAAGGAGCTGATTGCAAGATTCACTTCGCAACAGCACGGAAACCAATCAGATACGCCATGGAGTGTGGGAACGGCGCAGCAGACGGCATCGTTCACCCCGCTGGGGACGCCGGTCATGCCACCGCCACCACCATCGCCGCAATCGTTGGAACAAGGCAAGACCCCTTGCCAGAAGAAGGCCCGCCGTAGCTCGGTGATCGAGTCGGACGAGGACGAACACCTGAACATGAACACCGGGGACGACGAGACCGAATCCATCTCATCGATCTCGACACTTCACTCTAGGGACACGGATACCCAAGGCGGCCTTAACTACGGGGCCCGGTTCAAACACATCAACGCGCGCCTAAACAGGCAAGACAAGTGCACAAAAGAGATCTCACAGAAGGTCGACAACGTGGCGTCAGCCATGAAGAATTTCAAAAACGACGTCAAGGCAGACTTTGCAAAGCTCGAAGCCCGAGAGGAGGCCCGCATCAACACGGGCTTCGAGGAAATGAAACATTTCATGGTCCAACTACTGCAGGAGGAGATGGGGAAACTCGGCCACGGCAGCCACACGTCGCCCGTAGCCTCGCCCAGCCATGGATAAGGCCGCCAACAACGCCAAGCTCAGAGTGCGGCACTGGAACGCCAACGGCCTCCGGTGCCGCAAGGCCCTACTACAACAACAAGTACAATCCATGGCCGCGCCTCCTGACGTGATCATGATTCAAGAGACACATATGGAAGAGACCCCGAAACTCCCGGGTTACCACGTTCACACATCACCCCCCAGCGCGCGCACCAGCAACACGGGCGCGGCACAGGGAGTCTGCACCTTTGTACGCAAGGGCATCACCCTCATCAAGCTCGACCGCTTCCTCGATGGCAACACGGCCCTGGAGTTGTGCGCGACCGAAGTCGTGGTCGGTAAGAAGACGCAAGAGTCCGTTTGTCTGATGAACGCCTACAGCAACCCGAAGCACCGCAGCCAGCGGTTCCGGACGCTGTTCCAGAAAGCCAGGCGAAAAGCCGTCGACATGCCGATCATCGTGGCGGGTGACTTCAACTCGTCCCACAGGGAACTGGGCTACCCCCGCACGACTGCCAAAGGACGGAGCCTACTGGACGAGGCTGAAGAGGCCGAATTTGAGCTGCTCTCGGACCCGCAGCGGCCGTCACGAATTGGCACTTCAGCAACCAGGGACACCACCCCCGACCTCGCCTTCGTGCACCTCCCGGATGACAGACCGGTGAGCTGGCGCAACACGGGGCTCAATTTGGGAAGTGACCATTACATCATAGAAGTGGAATTGCCGCTGCGGGTCCGGGGCAAGCAGGCCCCGACTCGCAAGCACAAGCTGACGGATTGGAACGCCTTCCGCCGGCAGGAGATTGCGCCCACCATTGAGGACCTCGAAAAGTGGACGCGCAGCCTGGTAGACGCGGTGGCGCGTGTGAGCACGGAAGTGGAGACGGACGAATCGATCCCCACTATGGACCCTCGACTGGCCCACCTGATCGAGGCACGACAATCACTGCAACGCCGATGGAAGCGCATGCGGCACAACAGAACACTGCGCAAGCGCATCGCCCACCTCGGCCGCGAAATCGAAAAATACAGCACGCAGCTCTGCGTGCAGCAGTGGCATGCCATCTGTAACGAAGCCGACGGGCAGCTGCACGCCAGCCGTACGTGGAAGCTGCTCCGCCACTTACGTGACGAGACGCAGAGCAAATCGTTCCAGCAACACAGACTGGCGCAGATCCTGCACGCGGCAATCAAAGAACACGGCGAGGACGAAGTGGGCAAACGCCTCATCGATCAATATCTCCCGGCCACCGCACAAGTCCGCCACCCGGACTACGAAGGCACAGACAACCCCGCGCTCGACGCGGATATAGAAGAATGGGAGGTCCGCCGAGCGGTGCAAGAGCTGAACTGCAAGTCGGCAGCCGGCCCGGACCTGATCCAAAATAAGACCCTGCGAAACCTTGGCGACGTGGCCATCACGGCCCTTACGAATTTCTACAACGACTGTTGGCGCTCCGGCACGCTGCCCAAGCAGTGGCGGACCGCCCGAACGATATTGATCCCTAAACCCAACAAGCCGCCCAGTATTGAGAATCTCCGCCCGATCTCCCTGACGTCATGCGCGGGCAAGGTGCTGGAGCACGTGCTAAACAACCGTTGGCAGAGTTACATGGAAGAGCACGACGCGTACCCTGCGGCGATGCTGGGCTTTCGAGCCCGGCTGAGCACTCAGGACGCAATGCTACTGATCCAGCACGACCTGCTCGAGTCCCCCAGCAAGACCGACTGCAGGGCGATCCTAGGCCTCGACCTCAAAAGTGCCTTTGACAACGTGCTACACTCCGCAATCCTGGCACAGGTCGAGAGGCTCGGGCTGGGACGGCGAATGTACGATTACATCCGGGCCTTTCTCTCAAATCGGACGGCGTGCCTCCACGTCGGTCACCTGCAGCTGGAGGAGCGAAGGTTGGGCAGCGTCGGCACACCGCAAGGGGCCGTCATCTCCCCCTTTCTTTTTAATATAGTCATGATACCAGTGGCCGAGCGCCTTGCCCGATTGCCGCAGGTTCAGCACACAATATATGCAGATGACATCACATTGTGGATGACGGGAGGCACGACCGGCCACATAGAGGAGTCACTGCAAGAGGCAATCTGGCAGATAGAAGACTGCCTGCGGGGGACAGGCCTCCGATGCTCTCCGCAGAAGTCGGAGCTACTGGTATTGCCACCTCCTGGTCACTGGCGCAAGTCAACGGAGAAGGAGGCGGCTAACATCACGCTGAGGACCGAAGACGGCACCACCATCCCGCACGTCCGAGGAATCAGAGTACTCGGCATGCACTTCGACGCGGGAAACGGCAACCACACCGCTCTGAGCCGGCTGCTAACGAAGGTGGGAGTGGCGACCCGCCTGGTCAAGCAGATCTCCACCAAACGACATGGGATTCGAGAGACGAATCTCCTGCGACTGCTGCAGTCGTTCGTGACGAGCCACGTCTCGTACGTCGGCGCGTTCCACGGATGGCTGCGGCACGAGCGGGAGAAAATCAACGCTGCAATAAGGAAGGCCCACAAGACGGCGCTGGGCCTCCTCGCCAGTACGAGCAACGATGCCCTGGCTCGACTAGGAGTGCATAATACCCTGGAGGAGGTGAGCGAGGCCCAGCGCACGACGCAGCTGACTCGCCTCGCAACAACCAAAGCCGGAAGAGCGATCCTACAGAGGGTCGGCCTGCGCCCGCCAAGGGCCGAATCCTATTGGGAGGAAGCCCTGAAGCGGGAGGAGGTGAGCAAGCAAGTAGCAAGGCGCCTGGTGGTCCTGCCGCTCCCGCGCAACGTGCACCCGGACCGCAACAAGGAGCGAAGGGTGGCCAGGGCGAGAGCGCTGGCAGAAACATACGCCGACGACGCAAAGGCGGTGTACGTGGACGCAGCCAAACACCAACGCAAGCCGAAAACGTACGTGGCAGCGGTTGTCCGGGCCACGGACGGGAAAGTACTCAACGCCTGCAGCGTCCGAGCGACGTCTGCGGAGCAAGCGGAGGAAGCCGCCATCGCCCTGGCGCTGAGCGGCATACCGGAGGCGACCACGATCCTGAGCGACTCCCGCACGGCCATCGCCAACTTTGGCCGCGGGAGCGTCGGGACGCCGGCGGCGAGCCTGTTGCCGAGGACCAAGTCAACCACAACCTATCTACGATGGTTCCCGGCTCACGTCGGAGTCATCCCAGGAGGAGCGGCCAACCGAAACGAGGAGGCGGACGTCGTCGCGCGTGAGCTCGCGTACCGTGCGGCGCCCCCCCCGCCCCTCGGAAGCGGACGAGGCTGACTTCCTGGACCCGGACCCGCTACTGGACTACGGAGGAATCCTCGCTTGGTACCGAGAGGGCCGCCGAGCGTTGCCTGGGCCTCACCCGAGACTAGGGCGACGTGAGGGGGTCCTCTTACGACAGCTACAGACTGGAACAGTACTCACGCCGGCCCTAGCCCGGCACGTGTGTCCCGGACTGTTTGAAAGTGCTACGTGCAGTGTGTGTGCGCGAGAACTGGCAACCTTAGCCCACGTGCTGTGGGGGTGTGACGCGTGTGCGGGGGGAACCGTGCGGGACTCTCTGCCACCGGACATGGAACACTACATCAGTTCGCCTGACCATCAGGCGCAACTCCAAGCCATCCAGCGGCTCGACGCGGCCCTGGCCCGGCAAAAGCGAACGGAGGCAACTCCTAGTAGCTAGCGCCGGACCGGTCCGCGCTGAGGTCTAGTGAGATAGGGGGTTGATGGAGCCCTACGTGGCCTGATCCACCCCTACATGCCGGATTAATGTCAATAAAGTCATTTTCTCTCTCTCTCCAATCATGCCTCCCCTTCTTCTTTCTGAGTTTAGCGTTCCAAAACCTGTTCTGCTTATGAGGCACGCTGTACTGGAGGGCTCCGGATTAATTTTGACCACCTGGGGTTCTTTAACGTGCACTACAATTTCAAGCACATGGTTTCAAGCACATGGGCGTTTTAACACGAAAGTGTTTTATGCCGGGGTCCACCAAGACTTCACTGACGTATTTCCGTCACGGAAATACGTCATAGAACATAATACAAAGAAAGAAACCAGAAGAAAAAGTTCCACAAACATGCAAAATTTGGAAATCGAACCCACGACCTCTCGGTCCGCGACGATAGATCGCCGAGCGTTTAACCCATTGCGCCACAAACGCATTTGCAGAGAGCTACACAGACGCGCCTTATATATCTAACACTCCTCCGTGTACCCGCGCTCTTGCTCGGGGCGGTGCCGCCGCCTACGAGCAGAGAAGAGAAGTACTGCATTATGACACTAACGCGCACCGACAGTGAACGCTTCGGTGGTCTCAGCACTACGACGCCTCGATGCCAGCATTCGAAGGGACGCTGGCATCAAGAAGCACTACCAACGCCACCTAGGTGGCGTTCACCGTACTCAGCACAGCGGAGCGTGGCCTCCGCAATTAGCTCTGAAAATGTTTCTGAAGTTGATCGCGGAGGCTGCAATTACGACGCGCTGTACGCGCTGATTTGACTCGGTGACGATTCAGTTACGTGCTTTGTCTTGCGCGTTGTATTAGTGTGTCAGTTACGTGCTTCGTCTTTCGCGTTGTGCTAGCGTGTGCAGCGTAGTGCAGCTTCCATATGCACGACGGTTGCTCATGGTCATCGACGTTGGTAGTCGTGATGGAGGAGACGTGCCACCAGGCGTCAGCGTGGGTGCATCAACGCCTAAGGGCGCTTTAGCCACAAAACACCAATAGACATTATATATCAATGTGCAATAAACATTACACTACTTCTGCGAAGACACGTTTCACTTTCGTGTTCTATACCGATTCCTATATAAGAGGGATCAACCACATTTTTTGCATTTCGCGTCCATCGAAATGCGGCAGCCGCGGCCGGGATTCGATCGCGCGTCCGCGTGTTCAGCACCGCAACGCCTTAGCTTACTGAGCCACCGCGGCGGGTTCTTGTTTCCCCTGAGCCGCAACACTGGTGGAAGTGCTGGGTATCGCATAAACGCCTAGCGATTCGGACAATTCCAGGAAAAGCCCTGTATCTAGCCCTTCAAGACACCATCCATGCGTCGAGACACTTGTACACCGCGCAAGCCGCCGCCTGCAAGGCCAGTGCCCGGAATTCGATCTCTTGAAAAGAACTTTGTCAGCGACCTCACCGACTCTGGAAATGGCGATTCCAAGTCCAACGCAGGTGACTGTTCAAAACGCTCTAGTCCCCACCCGTTTCCACCGTGACACGTATGAAGGCACCGAAGACTAGCTGGACCAGTACGAACGCGTAGCTAAAATCAATCAGTAGCGTCCGGACCAGAAGCTTTCCAACGTATACTTCGCTCTTGAAGGGAGCGCAAGACGTGGTTTCAAAACCGCGAGGCACATTTGACAACGTTGGACGAGTTTTGCAGTCAGCTACTGGATACCTTCGGAAGCACTGATCGCCGAGATAATGCACAACACCTACAAGAGTTGTGCATCCAGAAGCCCAACGAAAGTGTTTACGTGTTTGTTGAGGACATGTCTAATTTGTTTCGCCATGCAGATCCCAACATACGTATTCGAAGAAGCTGAGCCATCTCATGCGTGGCGTCAAAGAACAGCTATTCGCTGGTCTTTTGCGCAACCAACCTACAACAGTAGAAGAATTCATTAAGGAAGCCACAACAATCGAGCGGGCACTCCAGCAGCGTTGCCGGCAATATGAACGCCTGACTAACAGTGCGAGCCGCAATACTGGCAGTCACAGGCGAGACCTCGCTGCGACAAGTAATCAGGGACATCGTGCGGGAGGAGATTACGAAGGAGTTTAATGTTGCTTCGGCCGCTGAAGTTCTTCGGTCGCTGAAGTTGCATCTCTTGAGCCACTCCCTGAACCGTGTGCCGAGCCGCGCTTCGAACCGCGCGATAACAGCTATGCAGACGCTGCCCTTCGCCCCTTTTCTACCTACCACCAGCGGCCACCTATTGCTGCTTGGATACAGAGGGAAAATTTCATCCACCGTGGTTGCTCACCGGCTATGGTGTTGAGCTGCTGAGCACGAGGTCGCTGAATCGAATCCCAGCCACGGCGGCCGCATTTCGATGGGGGCGAAATGCGAAAACAACTGTGTACTTAGATTTAGGTGCACCTTAAATAACCCCAGGTGGTCCAAATTTCCGGAGTCCCCCAAAACGGCGTGCCTCATAATCAGTTCGTGGTTTTTGCACTTAAAATTCCCGAATCAAACTTTCATTTATTTACCTAGATGTTGCTAAGTGTAGTGGTAAAGGGAAAAGTAAAAGGTACTCTTAGGCGCGCAGAAAGTATACGCCGGTTTTTGGCGAAGGGGCGAAAACTTGCCTCGCGCCGTGAAGCAGCAGGCCCCTTCAAGCAATGACAGTGCAGCGTGCTGCCGGCCGAAGTAGGGGCGGTGCAACTCGGATGTGGCGGGGGCTGCCGTTTCAACGCGAAGGTAATTGGATGTGACGGACGTTGGCGCCGAGGACTAAAAGGATGGTTGATTTTCAAGCGATATCTCTGCACTATGACGCGGCCAAACTCGGTGGGTTTGGCTTGGATCATGAACACTATTACAGAGAAGGTTTACTTCAAAGATTGATATGGCGGATAGAGGCGCGGTGCGGTTTAAAGCGATAGCCCAGTGGCAGCCCATACACATAAAAATTGAGTGTCCCTTGAGTATCCTCCCGTGATTTGAATGCGCAAACATTATGACTTCGCTTAAGTATTACAACCTGTTTGCGATCCTTTCTTCGCTTTCTTTCCTCTGTGTTCATATTTCACCAGACCGCCACCATTCAGAACTCATCGTCAAGTAGCTCTGAGTTAATTTTGTGATTCACGTTAATCAACCTTCATCCTATTTATACCGTTCTAATATACTTTACTTCCCCTTAATTCACTTTGCTGTACTTCACCTTAATTCACTTTGATTCAAATAACTACCCATAATTACTACTTATTACGCTGTCATACCTTTTGCTATCTTCTGTATTACTACTGATTTCACTCAAGACGCTGATGAGGTCACAATGATTTTTGGTACCACTCGTTGCGGACGACGTCGGCCTTTCTGCCTCGTGCGGCACGTGATGCTTTCGCATTAATAACTACTGCAGACGACAACGGTCCGTCTGCACGGCAGAGAGTAAACAGCTTTCCCGCTTTTATTGCGAATTTCGCAGCCCTGGTGCATGGCGTCCCGTCATGCTCAGAGATACTGCAGATAGTTCTTGCGCGGCGGCGAGGGTGAGCCTGTATACTGCTTCACTGCATGCGATAGAGCTCGACCTCTGCTTCGGCCTAAGCGGCCAGAAATGCTTACTAACGCCGTGGTGGGAACGCGCCTTTGCCGATGGCACAAGAACTGAAGCAAGTGGTATACCCAGGGTCACATACGAATTACAAGAGTGGATACTCAAGCCTAAAATCGGCGGAGCTACGCAGCTTCATGCCGCCCGCTAGAGAGCAATACAACACTCCCAGTCTCCAAGGGAACGCGCGTATATACTAGCTATCTACTGTAGTAACTTTTCAAGCGTACTATACGTCTACTTGTCTATGTGGCTGTAGATGTTGCTTTCACTGGCTCGCAGTGCGGCTCTAAATCCGCCTTTATCGTACCGGATTGGACAGTTCGAAATTGTCGACCAGTAGGGCTGCCGTGACCATGTAAGGTCATCATGGCGTCGATGGCGGGATAGCGTGATCATGAACATCGTGTGACCAGGCAAGGCGACGCTGTGAAAGATGTGCGACGTCTCCGTGATCTTCGCTGGGTTTGTCTGCCTGAACGTCTGTCTGTTTGGCTGCTGCTGGGTAAGAACGCCTTCATTACGTTCTTTTTTCCTTCATTGCTTTGCAAATTGCTTATATATTTGTCGGTTCAGCCGTAAGTTGACATTTGTTGCATTGTGCTTTTCGGCAAAGAGAGCTTTTTTGTGTTCTTGACTTAGCAAATGATGTTCGTGGATTTCTTCACATTAAGTAATTGCGATTAAGTAATGAATTACGTAATTAATGAATTACTTATTTTTACTTAAGTACTCAATATTCGCCTAATGTTTACATCATTTTTAAATTTATTAGGGCATTAAGTAAAATATGCACATTAGGTTTTGGAATTTTGCTGCAATTTTGGATAACTTGTGCAAAATGTTTTGGTAAAATGAGTCGGAAAGTAGACTAGTGTTTTTGCTTGGTGCCAGTATGCTGTTGTATGCAGTGGGTTCGCTTCTTTCATTCTTTTTTTTTACAATGTCATGCACAAGGCACAATATTCAACTGGCTGGATAAGTGCTTTTCAAGCTTTATATGCACAAAATACTCGATGTTCTCATATTTGGTATTCCTGTAGAGAGTTTTCGTGTGGAGCCCACAGTTTGTAAACTTGACAAAAGTCTCAAAAAATTGAAAATTCTTATTTTACTACAAGTGCGCACTCTCTATGATTCTGAAAAGTGGCGTCTGAAAGGGTTCCCTCCTCCACCAAAACCTGGTGGAGGACGCAATATTATTTGTTTTGCACTGTGCTAGGACTTCCTTCCCTAGCGATAGTTACTTGTCTGTTGTGGAAATAGAGCTCCCGGGCAGCAGCACTCATGACTGTCGTAACTGCACTGTCAGTGCGACATCAGGAAAAACTGCCAGGTTGCTGCTCTGCGACATCTGAAACTGCTGAGTTTTGATTGGAATGGCAAATATGTGAACTGGAGTTTTTATGATGATGGTATCAATCCCATCTGGGCAAGAAGTTGCTTTTAAATTGAGTTATAGATATGTATTACGGGATAGCTGTTGTTGCTTGCCTCATGTACTGTATGTGCTTGACTGACAACTTTAGTGAGCCCCCTTCATTCCTTGTTTGCTCTGCAGCCCGAAACTGCTACCTAATAAGAAATGGTAGGCTTCAAAAGACAAGCATTGTTTTCCTCTTTAATGCTGATGATGTCTTCTGCAGTTTTACTGTTTTGTGAGGTTTTTCATAATATCGCCTGCTTACTCCTTTTGTGAAATTCATTCTCAACATATAGCAGCTGTATTGGCATGCCGTGTGTTGTCCATATTTTTGTGCTTGCGTTCGTTGAACGTTGCGAAAAAAAAAGTGTGCATCTTCGTACTGGGAATATGATTTGAAAATAAAATTTCCTCTCTTCCAACACAAGTCATGTTTATTAAAAATGTCTGCATAAACACTCAGTGGCATCGTGTGCTTGCAGCTCTGGCGGTACAGCTTGCACGAAGCTACTCGATGCATGCAAGCAACGCGTTAAAAAATCAAAATTTAGCTTCCGGGACGAGCACTTGCACGAAAGCCATCTCGGAGGCCGTGTAATTTTTCTAATAGCCAGAAAATCGCCTTTGAAATGAATTTTCCTCCAGTCCCAATCTATGATTGGGACTGCAGGAAAAGTGTAGAAGTGATGAGCCTGTGTAGATTGTACACACCCGCCAGGTGCGTTGCAAACCTGAATGATCGAAAATCCCTATATAGGAAAAGTACCGCCATCCTTTGATCAACGCCGCTTGTCTCTCTCTTGTATCTCTGATTGGACGATGATAGCGCGCGCTGTCACTTCTGTATATTTTTTTGAGCCTCAGAGCCACGTTAAAATTCACTCTGCGCAGCCGCAGTCGCCGCCGGCGGCGGCGGCGGTGGCGCGCGCCCGGCTTGAAAGCTTGAACGTGAACTTTCTAGGGGCGCCAACGTCGACTTGGTTTCGCAAGCAAAAAGTAAAGAAAAGCAAGTGCTTTAGGAGGGGAGATGGCGGAGGAAAGAGTAGATGGTGGTACTTTTACAATATAGGAACTTTAGAATCATCTTGTCGGGGTTGGAAGTTAACCAAAGATTAGTAGGCCGGTTGGCTTTGAAAGGCCACGGTAAAACCACAAATGAGGCTGTGCATCGTGACATCAGTTGGGCCCCTTTTGAGTCACAGAAGCACAGAGCAAAAGTAGTTTGAAGAAAGGCTCAGGAACATGAATGAAAATAAATGGGCGGCTAAAGTGCACAAGTATCTGTAGATGAAAAGCGTGGACGCAGAATGGAGGAATAGGTCAAGGAAGTTGTCAACCAAGTACAGGATAATTGAAACTATAAATAGATAACCAGGAGTCATCAGAACGAAAATGAGCAAAATAGAGACAGTGAATTGGATGCAAAGAATAGAAACAAAAAGGACTATGGAGATTTACAAGAATGACAAAAAGAAATTTGAAGGGAAAATCTGTACGATAACACAAAAGGCAGTGCCTTGGTATTTGAGGCTCGAGCCGGTTTCCTAAGGTCCAAAACATACCGGAACAAATATTCGGCACTAGATGAGGAATGCGTATGCTGCAGTAAAGATCCTGAGACCACTCAGCACATCCTAATGGAATGCGACGGGATTCACCCAGTGAGAACTGTAGGTAATGTATAACTTACAGAAGCGCTTGGGTTTAAAGTGGAAGGAAACATCAACTGATCAGCCATGGAGACAAGCAAGAGACGATTACCGTTCTGGTGGAAAAAAGCAGGGAAAAGAGTGATATGACCTCATCTCTTAAAATCATAAGTAGCGGTACAAGATAAATTTTGAAAAAAAGAAAAAAATTGATTATAACTCAATGCGAAGATTCTTAATTTTCGAAGCGAGATCAGGATGCCTTAGAACGCGTAGTTATAAAGCAAGGTACACCAAGGACGAAGACGTATGTGCTTGCTGTGGTAAAGCTAGAGAAACGATGGAACATCTTTATTAGAATCTGAAGAAATCTACCCAGCTGCAAGTCTACACTCTTCTGACCTCTTTGAAGCCCTTGAGTTCAGGGATAGCAGGGGCAAAATAGACATGTCCGCTATAGACATTAGTAAGAGATGGTTGGAGGTTTGGTGGCAGAAAAGTAGGGAGACCACAAACAACGGAGACGTACAGAAACAGAATTTCCAGTACCGGTCAAAAAATGTTGGTGCTTGGAATTCTTTGCAATTGTTTCTTTAGGACTTTAGGAAACAAAACAAGAGCTTGGTGGCGCAACCCACCACCCCGTTTCAAATGGGACGCTCATAGCATTAATCCATTCATCCATCCATCCCAGCGCAGGAGCCTATGCAAGTGTCCTCTCTTATCCTTTTGTATATTACTCTGTGGTCTACCGACGTTGTTTCTGCCAGGTTGCCTTCTCTGTGCCGAATCGAACGACTTATATCACTTGTCACGACGTAACGACGCTCGGCCAACGGCGGTACGGGTGGCGCGAGGAAAAGCGAGGCTCTGCGTATACAGGGACACTATCCCTCACCAGTACACGGAAGCCCGAGCCCAGAGTCCTCTCAAGTTCGCCTACAAAATTTTACATTGGAGATAAGGTTTATGGTAAATGAAAAAGAAATAATAATCACGATACTTAAGCCAGAAAACGTCGATTACACTGTCAATCTGCATCAAATCGACAGATTTAACACATGAAAACGTTTTCATAATCGCAAAGGAACATTCGCATCACTTATGCTAAGCCACCGCGTTGATCGTTGGGACGCTCAACGAGCGTGCCAACGACCGCTTACTTCTACCGTTAAGAGTATCAAATGCATTTTATAAACTCGAAAAGTGAATTCGCCGTGACATTTCGCTCGCAGATCTGGGAATTTATTCCTTTGCCTCAGGTTTCCCAAAACGGAAGGCTCTCTTGTCTCGGTCGTAGGTCTTGCACATATATTTTAGCAAAGGTGAAAAATGCCACAAATACGTAGATCTATTGCAAATCGCCGCGAAACGGATGCAGATGTGTGGCCTTGTTTCGTGTCTTAAGAAATGATTTACTATTGCGGATAGGTAGCTCGCAGAAACGAAGCGAATGTGTCGGATAACTTTACTGAAACAAAACAAAGCACAATGACAATGAGAAAGAAATCTTTGTTGTATATCTGAAATTTTAGCTGAGCTAAGCTTGGCTGTTTTGCATTCTTACTGTTGCTGGCGTTAACATAGATGCCTCCTCTACTCCTGGAAGCAGGGCTAAGTACAGAGAGAGAGAGAAAAAAGTCATAAGGGAAAAGCAGGGAGGTTAACCAGGCTGAGCCCGGTAGGCTACCCTGCACTGGGGAAGGGGGAGAAGAGATTGGAAGAGGAGAAGGAGTAGAGAAGTTAAAGTTCACACCTTGCACATTTACAGCCAAGCGTTCATAGCTGAGTTTCGTCACAGGCGGTCATACAGGCTTGCGCACTTCAAAAAACGCAGCAGCGCCTTTATAGCCCTGTACATAGAAGACGCGTGAGGCCACGGCCCCAACATCTTCTCCTCCGTAAAAGGCCTGTTGTCTAAGTGCCTCAAAGCAGTCCGAAGGGCAATCCTCTGTTCTTCATATCTGGGGCAGTCACATAAGAGATGTCTGGTGGTTTCCTCAACACCACATGTGCTGCAGTTGGCAATTGCCGCCATTCGAATTAGGAATGAATAGGAGTTTGTAAAAGAAACTCCTTATCGCAGGCGGCAGAGTAAGGTTTCTTCATGTCATTTAAACCGGGTAAAAGTTGTAATTGCATCTGTGGGTCCATGGCATATAGGCACCGGTTGTTAAACTCTGGTGTATTCGATTTTCTTAGAGTTGTAGTATGGGCAAGACTGCTGAGGTGCCGCGCTCCATCCGTTCTTGACAATGGTATTGGGATTTTTTCATATGCGTCATGTGCTTCACGGGCAGCTTTGTCGGCACATTGATTGCCAGTGATGTTGCAGCCCAGGTAGCCCCTGAAATACAATGTCGTGGCCTTTAAACACAGCTTGCTGGTAGCGTAATCGTATCTTTGCTACCAATTGTTCATGTGGGCTGCGGCGCCGACCTGATAAAGGTGACTGTAGGGCTGCCTTTGAATCGTCGAATATAGCCCAATTATTTGGTGATTTTTCGTGCACATAAAGCACTGCGCTACGGAGGGCGGCAAGTTCAGATCTTGTCGATGTGGTGACGTGGCTGATTTGCACTTCTTTCAGAATGATGCCGACGGAATAACTACCGCACCAGTAGAGCTGGACAGAGTCGAAGAGCCATCTGTATAAATGTGAATTCGATCAGAGTAGGAATGATGCAGCAGATGTAGAGCAGCTTGATTCAGGGCACAAGCTGGCTAGTCGGACTTCTTTGTAACTCCTGGAGGCTAAGTACAGATCGATGAAAAGTTTGTGGTAGTTGATTAAATAACCATTTATTTGGGTTTAAATAACCATTTATTTTATAACCTAGACTCTTAGGCCATAAGCTAAGGCCAAATTAACCATACCATTTCAACTGTTTATTCTCCTGAGTCCCGAATCCCGCTTAGGGGCATAATAATTTTTGAAGCCGGTTCTTATTACCGACTGGTATATTATGAACGTGAAAAAATAATTTCTCATTTGAATCCCCAGTTAGGTGCTGGAAGCAGCATCTCCATGTAAATAAAGAAAGAAACCGTCTTCTTTTGATTACTGTCATGAAACACTTTTTAAAAGCCAAAAGACAGAGTTGAAGATCTAACATCGCGTGGAACGTTGGCTTATCGATGCTGCATCTTGTACTTTTTGTCAACTCGGAATACCCAAGAGGTACTTGATGGTTGCCTTTTGTCGTCTGTGACGACACAATGTCCTTGACCGAATTTATAGGAACTTTCACAAAAGCTTATAACAGTAATGTGCTTAAACCCCTTTCACACAGTTCTACCGGCTTCAGACTTTAAATCGCAGTTGGATATTATACTTAATTTCAGCTGAACTAACCTTCAAAAGGAATAAATGCAACGTGCCCAATTGGGTACTATGGAACCGAAGTGGTTATGCTGTGTTTTCCACACCACACTGCTTGTATTGTAATGGTTTATTATGCATTTTGTTAGAAAAAAATGAAAACTCGGTAAGCACCGGTGCGACATGGTCAGCCACATTAACCACAACCGTATTAAGTACTTAACCATGCTGTGGACTTCCCAGGCTATGAGATGTCTAAAAAAACGAGAAGCAATTGCTTGACTAGATTGCTCAGCGTAAGATATCGGTAGTTTTCGCTTACTGATTTTAACGACCTGAATCTGAACAGGTGGCAATAGGGGATGCCCTAGTCATGGGTACGGAATAATCTTGATCTAGGGTTTTCTAATGTTCATTAGAGCGTCAAGATACACGTTCATGTAGTTCGTCGCCAAAAAAAGCGACCGTATAAGGTAGGTTTCAACCCACGATATCATTCAAAGCATCGGACCATTGTGGACCAAGGGTAGAAATTCCCGCACATGGGGCCCAAAGTTAATGTAACAGCATATCTGAAAAATGCAAGTGCTTATCTTGGGGCAGCTGAAGTCAATAAAAAGCACGAATGCAATAAAAAAACTTAAAGGAAGCCGACAAGGTGTATTACAGAGAATGTTTTATTGATTGAAACAAGGTAATCGTTTACGTATCGAAAAATGGGCCGGGTGCGTGCCCTTCAGGTAATTTGCTAAAAAGCGATCGTATGTCTGTTCAAGAAAATGTGAGACAGAGAAAACGTTTGAAACGTTTATATTTTTTCATTTATTTCTTAATTTAAAATGCTGGTGAATCTTGCAATAGTGTAATTTCAGTGGTATGATCGCGAAGTGAGAGTAATCTCCTAGAATTGTGATTATTGTGATAGCGCATGGGCTGTTTGTCATTTTTCTACGAATCCATCGGCCCGTTTCTGTCTTTGCTTTCCTGATTTTCACCATTTCCAAGAGTTCTTATTGAAGTTTCGCATCTGAACATTTTCTACAGCTTGTCTTTACATCCGTGTTTCTGCAATAAATATTGATTTGCGAGGCCTTGTTTGTCGCGCTGCTGTCATTTTTCCACAAATCCGTACCAACTTGAACAAATGTGAACTCTGCTGCAAGTTGAAATTGCAGCAGCGGCACATTCCAATTCAAATATTATTAGACTATCTGGTGCGTACAGGTCTGACGGGCACTTTGATCGGACGTCCTCAACCGCTGTTGCCTGAGGGCCACCGTGTGTTGCAACTTCATGATCGATGCAGCGATTGTACGCTACGTCAGGGACCAGAAATCCTGTACTGGCGAGGTAGTGTCTTTTTGAAGCTTAGTGTGCCTTTGAATTGCGGATGCGCGTATACTTGTATAGTCTTATGGCTATTCGGTGACAGTACTTTACATTAAAGCGCTGTATCAATGCAAACAGTGCACTAGCTTGGACAATGATTCGTACTGCCGACCTATGGTGGTGGAACAATATTTTGTACCTCTTGCACATGCATGATAGTAGTTTTATTTCCAAATTCCTAAACACGCGGAATAAACGCTACTGTTTTAGCATAGCTTATGTCATGCGCTCAATGCACGCCGCCTACATCTCCTATTTTGGCAGTGTACAAATTTTAATTTTAGATATTAAACCTGCATTGAGGTTTCATTCGTAGGCTGTTCGTAGCGGAAAAAATCAACATACCCTAAAAAAGTAACGAAGGAAGGTTCACTTACCCTGCTGGAGGCAGCAGACATCGTCAGATGAAGGGCAAAGTTCGGGGTGTCCTCGCAATGGAAGGAGGCACTGCGATTTTGGGACGCATTTTGTACCCTTACCCATACCGGAATCCGCTGGGGTACCTGTTGCGTGCATGCGAGTGTAGAAAGTAGAGAAGGACATAAATATACAAAGTTGTTCCGAAGTCGTGCACGTATAGTCCTAATTTCCATAATGTCGTCCTAGAGACCTCCTCAATATATCACAGAAAAACGAGAGAAACAAAGATCATAATTATATTAGGACGTGTGCTAAACCTAGCGTTATTAATTCAAACGGCCGTTGCAGTTTTTCTAACTGCTTAGTCGTCCTTTATATATGTGTTTTTCCTCCTCAGACCTGGTATCTGTATTCAAGCATTTTAGGAAATAGATGTGGTTGGCGGATGTCACTTCCGCTGAAACTGTTTCAAAACTTAGCGCAATAAATTTGCATGCATGAACTGATCAGCAAAGGATGCAGTTAGCATTTACCATTTGGATGCCACCCTTTCCCACGCGTTCTCAAACAAAAAACTTAAAATCATTTGTTCGACGCTTCAGCTACATCTGGCTTTTTTAAAGTTAAGCAATATTTGAAGAAATTACGAGATTCATGTCGTCAATCGGGTCACAATATTCTAATATCTTTTATAAGGGGGCAGCAGTATCAACCCATGCTTCGAAAATTGTACGATTGTCTGCTGTAGCAAGGGCGAGACAGTTCGTGAGGACAACAATAAGCGAAACAAATGTTTTGTATTTGTTACATATTACAGGGTTATTCAGCCTACAAATTCAATTTTTTTAATTGCCTGTAGCAGATAGTACAATTTTAGTGGATGAGGTTGTCTACTCGAAGAGACAAAAATTGAAATGTGTAATCGGCTATGAACAAAAATTCACTAATTATGTTGCGTTATTGCACACATTCCAATTTACAAATTTATTTAGACCATACACAATTAAAAAAAGATTCCTGTCGTAGATACGTGATCCTAACTTTTGCGCTGGATTACTGGAAGACGTGTACCGTACTACCAGGGGAAATTTAAATCACCAATCGATTAATGAACAAAAGCAAAAGACATATATTTATTTTATTTACGGAAAATATTGTAATATGCGAGCTGTAGCCTACTTGTTTCAAGGCATATCAACATGGAGAGAATAGTAAAGATGGCACCGGTTTCAAGATAGGCACCATGTCACTGGCGGTAAAAATACCTGTTGTGTACGTATTTTTTAGCACGGCTTTATAGATTGAACAACGAAAAAACTGCGTCGCTAATTTATTTTGTTGCCAACATCGAGATTTATTAGCGCGAGACTAGTGTCATCCTGAAAATTTTTTGAAGATGGATACACATTGAGAAGTCACCTACTGCAATTCGTAAATTCCAATATGTGCGATTGAATAAAGATGTTAAATATTGAGTTTTCGTTAATTATTCAACTATGCGTTTACATTTCTTGTGAGAGTAATGTCTGCTTATTTGAGCAATCCAGCTTAATGACTAGAATTATGCTATCTGGCTCAGGAGACTATTTAGTGTTCGGTATGATCTAAAAAAAATCCGAGGACACCTAAGCATTTCTCGTGAGTTGTGAATGCGAAAGCGTGAATGTTCACTTGATCGCCGCTGAGTATTAGTTCGAGCTCTGTGCTGCGAGTAATGTGCATAACAGTAGGTGCTACCTGAGCCAGCATTCACTAGCAGCCTGCGGTCAGCCTGCGGATGCGCGTGCGCGTCTGAGAGAAATGGTTCTTTATGAAGGCTGAGGTTGGCGCTATCTTCTGTAGGCCTTTAGGGAGCACGGCTCAGTGCCAACGGGGAGGCGGAGAGTGTCGGAATAGAAGATAGGAGACGAGAGGGTGAAGATGCCGCCATGGCAGGGGCGAAGCAAACCGGAGGGCAGGAGCTCATTGGGGCACCGATGCGACGATGGCCATCGGGCGTGCGTCGCGGCGATGCCGTCTCCCTCACGCAACATCTGGCGCAGTGCTGTGGCTAACGTGTGGGCCACAGTAACGTGTGGGCCAACGAAGCCCACGAGTGGCCTCACAGGCGAGAAGCGGGGCGTGCTGGTGCCGACAAACGCTGAGCATTCTACCGTCGCTTGCCGTACACTCATTGGCACATACTCAGTCACCCAGTTGGCGAGAGTTTTGTTGAACAGCAGCAGGTAATCCATGTCGAATATTCCTTTTATCCACTTCCTCACAAAGAGCGATTTGAGGCGGTGAGGTTGGCCATTGAGGCAAACTAGGACATTGCATTTCCCGTAAGCTCTGGTTCCCATAACCTCTGGAGTTCCTCAAGGCAGTGTTCTTGGTCCTCTACTTTTCTTAATTTTTATTAATGATCTCCCGAAACGTGTTTCCTCCAAAATTCGATTATTCGCAGATGATTGTGTTATATATAGAAAAATTACTAACGATGCTGACCGCCATGCCCTCCAAACTGACCTTGAGGAAGTGACAACTTGGTGCTCCTCATGGCTAATGTCCCTGAATGCGTCTAAAACGAAGCTAATGTCATTCACTAACCATTCCACTCGCCTTCCTACAACCTACTTACTCAATAATACTAGCATTGAACTTACATCAACCTATAAGTACCTTGGTGTCCATCTGCAGTCTGATTTAACTTGGCACTACCATATTAACACTGTATTAGCATCAGCTAACCGAGCATTCGGTCTTCTCAAGCGTAACCTCAAGCATGCCCCATCCCACCTAAAAAACCTAGCTTACATAACACTCATCCGCCCAAAGATTGAATATGCTTCTGCAATATGGGATCCTGATCAAACATATATCATCAACAATATTGAATCCTTGCAAAACCGTGCTGCTCGCTTCATCTACTCCGATTACTCCTGCTTCACGAGTGTCACAGCATTAAAGCAACGAGCCGAGTTGGAACCACTATCACGTCGACGTCACTTTGCTCGGCTAACCCTATTTGATAAACTGTACTATCATCGCACGCTTCATAATGACTTCTTTTCTTCACCTCACGTTGTCTTCCCGCGCCGTGACCGTGATAACAAAGTAGCACGCATAAGTTGCCGCTCATCTCTTTACGCTACATCATTTATACCACGCACATTAATTGAATGGAATAACCTAGCGTCATACATAGCGACTGAATCTAATTTATCATCTTTTCAGGCTTTCTTACGAGAAAAGTTTACTTAGACTGATAGCAATACCTGTTTTCGTTATGTACGCAGCAATACATTTAGCATCAGTGTGAATATAATGCTGCATCAACCACTGTTACTATGTTTATATGTTTTCTATTCACAAAATGTCAACGCTTTCAAATTTGTGTTATACATAATGTTCCTGCTATAATGATGTATTAATACCAGCTTTTATATATGTTCCACAGTTGTATTTCTTTTTTTGCGCTTCTTTTTCGAATGTACCCGCCCCCGCTATGTTATACCCTCGTAAGAGGGCCCTTAGGGGTTTTTTTGAATAAATAAAATAAATAAATAAATTTGAGAATGGAGCTAGCATATTTGTAGACAAGGGTTTAGCTTTGTTAGAGTTTTGCTTCGGGTGAACAAACGTCTTCTTTCAGAATCAGTATTTCTTGCAGAAGACTGACATTTCCAGGAGCGGGCAACACGCTGAAACCCTCCTTGACCGGTTGCGTTCTGTAGCTGCCGGCAGGTGGCGACGCAAGTTGATGCTTGCACCATGGCGACAGCAGCTCTCATCCCCATAAGCGAAGGCAACTTTTCGCTTTTTTCATGGGAACCAGGCAATTAACTGTGATAAGTCTGACACAGAACGACGTAGACTCCAAAGTGCGATCCTTGCGCAAAACTTCCGCAAGACAAGTGCAGCGGTAAGCGCAAAATCTTTTCCAAAACGTTAAGCGAAATACGCAGGACCTTGTACAACGGCCAAATTGGCCAATGCATAAATGATCGCCTACGAAAGCAAGCGCTATCCACGAGGAATGGAACTGGCTCACACCTTGCTGATTACTGTAAATCTCGAAATTGGAAACCCACACTATCAGCTACTCGAATTTTAAAACAAAGTCGCGATACATTTGTGCGTGAGTTGGCTAAGGGATATTTCATAGAAAGGAAACTTCATTCATGGGTAAGTGACTGTAACGCGTATAACTTCCTGGGATATCACTTTGAATTTTGCGCGCTGCACATGCGCGGCATACCTGCATATTGCCGCGCCATTATCTGTGCCCAACCACGCTGACGACTAAGACGACGACCTCGAGTGTGCGAGTGAAGTGCTAGAGAAGAAGCCTGAACTGAGCGCTTGTTCGAATTGTCTCGATGAAATGCGGCACTCCACTCATGCCTCCCCTTCCTCTTTTTGAGTTTAGCGTTCCAAAACCAGTTTTGCTTATGAGGCACGCTGTACTGGAGGGCTCCGGATTAATTTTGACCACCTGGGGTTCTTTAACGTGCACTACAATTTCAAGCACACGGGCGTTTCTGCATTTCGCGTCCATCGAAATGCGGCAGCCGCGGCCGGGATTCGATCGCGCGTCCTCGTGCTCAGCAGCGCAACGGCTTAACTAACTGAGCCACCGCGGCGGGTTCTTCTTTACCCTGAGCCGCGACACTAGTGGAAGTGCTGGGTATCGCATAATCGCCTAGCGTTTCACACAATTCTAGGAACAGCCCTGTATCTAGCCCTTCAAGACATCATCCATGCGTCGAGACACTTGTACACCGCGCAAGCTGCCGCCTGCAAGGACCGTTCCCGGAATTCGATCTGTTGCAAGGAACTTTGTCAGCGACCTCACCGACTCAGGAAGTGGCAATTGCAAGTTCAACGCAGGTGACTGTTCAAAACACTCTAGTCCCCACCCCCTTCCACCGTGACACGTATGAAGGCCCCGAAGACTAGCTGGTCCAGTACGAACGCGTAGCTAAAATCAATCAGTAACGTCGGGACCAGAAGATTTCCAACGTGTACTTCGCTCTTGAAGGGAGCGCAAGACGTGGTTTCAAATCCACGAGGCACATTTGACAACGTTGGACGAGTTTTGCAGTCAGCTACTGGATACCTTCGGAAGCACTGATCGCCGAGATAATGCACAACGCCTACACGAGTTGTGCATCCAGAAGCCCAACGAAAGTGTTTCCATGTTTGCTGGGGACATGTGTCGTTTGTTTCGCCATGCAGATCCCAACATACCTGATTCGAAGAAGCTGAGCCATCTCATGCGTGGCGTCAAAGAACAGCTATTCGCTGGTCTTTTGCGCAACCTACCTACAACAGTAGAAGAATTCATTAAGGAAGCCACAACAATCGAGCGGGCACTCCAGCAGCGTTTCCGGCAATATGAACGCCTGACTAACAGTGCGAGCTGCAATACTGGCAGTCACAGACGAGACCTCCATGCGCCAAGTAATCAGGGACATCGTGCGGGAGGAGATTACGAAGGAGTTTAATGTTGCTTCGGCCGCTGAAGTTCTGCGGTCGCTGAAGTTGTATATCTTGAGCCACTCCTTGAACCGTGTGCCGAGCCGCGCTTCGAACCGCGCCATAACAGCTATTCAGACGCTGCCCATCGCCCCTTTTCTACGTACCACCAGCGGCCACCTATTGCTGCTTGGATACAGAGGGAAAATTTAATCCACCGTGGTTGCTCACTGGCTATGGTGTTGAGCTGCTGAGCACGAGGTCGCGGAATTGAATCCCGGCCACGGCGGCCGCATTTCGATGGGGGCGAAATGCGAAAACACCTGTGTGCTTAGATTTAGGTGCATCTTAAAGAACCCCAGGTGGTCCAAATTTCCGGAGTCCCCCAAAACGGCGTGCCTCATAATCAGATCGTTGTTTTTGCACGTAAAATTTCCGAATGTAATTTTCATTTATTTACCTAGATGTGGCTAAGTGTAGTGGTAAAGGGGAAAGTAAAAGGTACTCTTAGCGCGCGCAGAAAGTATACGCTGGTTTTTGGCGAAGGGGCGAAAACTTGCCTCGCGCCGTGAAGCAGCAGGCCCCTTCAAGGAATGACAGTGCAGCGTGCTGCCGGCCGAAGTAGGGGTGGTGCAACTCGGATGTGGCGGGGGCTGCCGTTTCAGCGCGAAGGTAATTGGATGTGACGGACGTTGGCACCGAGGACTAAAAGGATGGTTGATTTTCAAGTGATATCTGTGCACTATGACGTAGCCAAACTCGGTGGGTTTTAACTTTGGATCATGAACATCTATTACAGAAAAGGTTTACTTCAAAGATTGATATGGCGGATAGAGGCGCGGTGCGGTTTAAAGCGATAGCCCTGTGGCAGCACATACACATAAAAATTGAGTGTCCCTTGAGTATCCTCACGTGATTTGAATGCGAAAGCATTATAACTTCGCTGAAGTATTACAACCTGTTTGCGATCATTTCTTCGCTTTCTTTCCTCTGTGTTCATAATTCACCAGACCGCCACCATTCAGAACTCAACGTCAAGTAGCTCCGAGTTAATATTGTGATTCACGTTAATCAACCTTCGTGCTGTTCTAATATACTTTACTTCCCCTTAATTCACTTTGCTGTACTTCACCTTAATTCACTTTGATTCAAATAACTACCCATAATTACTACTAATTACGCTGTCATACCATTTGCTATCTTCTGTGTTACTGCTCATTTCACTCAAGACGCTGATGAGGTCACAATGATTTTTGGTACCACTCGTTGCGGACGACGTCGGCATTTCTGCTTCGTGGCGCACGTGATGCTTTCGCATTAATAACTACTGCAGACGACAACGGTCCGTCTGCACGGCAGAGAGTAAACAGCTTTCCCGCTTTTATTGCGATTTTCGCAGCCCTGGTGCATGGCGTCCCGTCTTGATCAGAGATGCAGAAGATAGTTCTTGCTTGGCGGCGAGGGTGAGCGTGTATACTGCTTCACTGCACGCGATAGAACTCGACCGCTGCTTCGGCCTAAGAGGCCAGAAATGGTTACTGACGCCGTGGTGGGAACGCGCCTTTGCCGATGGCACAAGAACTGAAGCAAGTAGCATACCCAGAGTCACACACAAATTACAAGAGTGGATACTCAAGCCTAAAAGCGGCGGAGCTACGCAGCTTCATGCCGCCCGCTAGAGAGCAATACAAAACTCCCAGTCTCCAAGGTAACGCGCGTATATGCTAGTTATCTACATTAGTAACTTTTCAAGTGTACTATACGTCTACTTGTCTATGTGGCTGTAGATGTTGCTTTCACTGGCTCGCAGTGCGGCTCTAAATCCGCCTTTATCGTACCGGATTGGACAGTTCGAAATTGTTGATCAGTAGGGCTGCCGTGACCATGTAAGGTCATCATGGCGTCGATGGCGGGATAGGATGATCATGAACATCGTGTGACCAGGCAAGGCGACGCTGTGAAAGATGTGCGACGTCTCGGTGATCTTCGCTGGGTTTGTCTGCATGAACGTCTGTCGGTTTGGCTGCTGCTTGGTAAGAACGCCTTCATTAGGTTCTTTTTTCCTTCATTGCTTTGCAAATTCCTTATATATTTGTCAGTTCAGCCGTAAGTTGACATTTGTTGCATTGTGCTTTTCGGCAAAGAGAGCTTTGTTGTGTTCTTGACTTAGCGCATGATGTTCGTGGATTTCTTCACATTAAGTAATTGCGATTAAGTAATGAGTTACGTAATTAATGAATTACTTATTTTTACTTAAGTACTCAATATTCGCCTAATGTTTACATAATTTTTAAATTTATTAGGGCATTAAGTAAAATATGCACATTAGGTTTTGGAATTTTGCTGCAATTTTGGATAACTTGTGCAAAATGTTTTGGTAAAATGAGTCGGAAAGTAGACTAGTGTTTTTGCTTGGTGCCAGTATGCTGTTGTATGCAGTGGGCTCGCTTCTTTCATTCTTTTTTTTTACAATGTCATGCACAAGGCACAATTTTCAACTGGCTGGATAAGTCCTTTTCAAGCTTTCTATGCACAAAATAGTTGATGTTCTCATATTTGATATTCCTGTAGAGAGTTTTCGTTTGGAGCCCACATTTTGTAAACTTGACAAATGTCTCAAAAAAATTGAAAATTCTTATTTTACTACAAGTGCGCACTTTCTATGATTCTGAAAAGGGGCGTCTGAAAGGGTTCCCTCCTCCACCAAAACCTGGTGGAGGACGCAATATTATTTGTTTTGCACTGTACTAGGACTTCCTTCCCTAGCGATAGTTACTTGTCTGTTGTGGAAATAGAGCTCCCGGGCAGCAGCAATCATGACTGTCGTAACTGCACTGTCAGTGCGACATTAGGAAAAACTGCCAGGTTGCTGCTCTGCGACATCTGAAACTGCTGAGTTTTGATTGGAATGGCTAATAAGTGAACTGCAGTTTTTATGATGATGGCATCAATCCCATCTGGGCTAGAAGTTGCTTTTAAATTGAGTTATAGATATGTATTACAGGATAGCTGTTGTTGCTTGCCTCATGTACTGTATGTGCTTGACTGACAACTTTAGTAGCCTTCATTCCTTGTTTGCTATGCAGCCCGAAACTGCTACTTAATGAGAATTGGTAGGCTTCAAAGGACAAGCATTGTTTTCCTCTTTAATGCTGATGATGTCTTCTGCAGTTTTACTTTTTTGTGAGGTTTTTCATAATATCGCCTGTTTATTGCTTTTGTGAAATTCATTCTCAACATATGGATCCTGTATTGGCATGCCGTGCATTGTCCATATTTTTGTGCTTGCGTTCGTTGAACGTTGCGAAAAAAAAGTGTGCATCTGCGTACTGGGAATATGATTTGAAAATAAAATTTCCTCTCTTCCAACACTAGTCATTTTATTAAAAATGTCTGCATAAACACTCAGTGGCATCGTGTGCTTGCAGCTCTGGCGGTACAGCTTACACGAAGCTACTCGATGAATGCAAGCAACGCGTAAAGAAATCAAAATATAGCTTCCGGGACGAGCAATTGCACGAAAGCGATCTCGGAGGCCGTGTAATTTTTCTTATCGCCAGAAAATAGCCTTCGAAATTACTTTTCCTGCAGTCCCAATCTTTGAGTCTGTGTAGATTCTACACACCCGCCAGGTGCGTTGCAAACCTGAATGATCGAAAATCCCTATATAGGAAAAGTACCGCCATCCTTTGATCAATGCCGCTTGTCTCTCTCTTGTATCTCTGATTGGACGATGATAGCGCGCGCTGTCACTTCTGTATATTTTTTTCCGCCTTAGAGCCACGTTGAAATTCACTCTGCGCAGCCGCAGTCGCCGGTGGCGGCACGCGCCCGGCCTGAAAGCTTCAACGTGAACTTTCTAAGGCCGCCAATATCGGCTTGGTTTCGCAAGCAAAAAGTAGAGAAAAAACAAGCGCTTATGGAGAGGAGATGGCGGAGGAAAGAGTAGAGGGCGATACTTTTACAATATAGGGACTATAAAATCATCTTGTTGCGGTTGGAAGTTAACCAAAGATCAGTAGGCAGGTTGGCTTTTGAAGCCCACGGTAAAACCACAAATGAGGCAGTGCATCGTGACCTTTGTTGGGCCCCTTTTGAAGTCACAGAAGCACAGAGCAAAAGTAGTTTTGAAGAAAGGCTCAGGAACATGAATGAAAATAAATGGGTGGCTAAAGTGCACAAGTATCTGTAGATGAGAAGCGTGGACGCAGAATGGAGGAATAGGTCAAGGAAGTTGTCAAACAAGTACAGGATAATTAACACTATAAATAGATAACCAGGAGTCATTAGAAAGAAAGTGAGCAAAATAGAGACAGTGAATTGGATGCAAAGAATAGAAAGAAAAAGGACCATGGAGATTTACAAGAAAGGGAAGAAATAAATATGAAGGGAAAATCTGTACGATAACACAAAAGGCAGTGTCTTGGTATTTGAGGCTCGAGCCGGTTTCCTAAGGACCAAAACATAGCCGGAGCAAATATTGGGCACTAGATGAGGAATGTGTATGCTGCAGTAAAGATCCAGAGACCACTCAGCACATCCTAATTGAATGCGACGGGATTCACCCAGTGAGAACTGTAGGTAATGTATAACTTCCAGAAGGGCTTGGGTTTAAAGTGGAAGGAAACATCAACTGATCAGCCGTGAAGACAAGCAAGAGACGATTACCGTTCTGGTGTAAAAAAAGCAGGAAAAAGATTGATTCGACCTGATCTCTTAAAATCATAGGTAGCGGTACAAGGGAAATTTTGAAAAAAAAAGAAAAAATTCATTATAGCTCAATGCGAAGATTCTTGATTTTCGAAGCGAGATCAGGATGCCTTAGAACGCGTAGTTATAAAGCAAGGTACACCAAGGACGAAGACGTATGTGCTTGCTGTGGTAAATCTAGAGAAACGATGGAACATCTTTTATTAGAATGTGAAGAAATCTACCCAGCTGCAAGTCTACGCTCTTCTGACCTCTTTGAAGCCCTTGAGTTCCGGGATAGCGGGGGCAAAATAGACATGTCCGCTATAGAGATTAGAGCACTGCACGGGTCGATTTTTGCGGCCCGGGCCCGGCCCGGGCCCGTTTTTACATTGGCCGGCCCGCCCGAGCCCGATCAAAACTTTTTATGGCGAGACCCGAGCCCGGCCCGGGCCCGGAAATAATCTACGTTACCCGCCCGGCCCGGCCCGCCACCCCTTTACCTTAAGCCCGAGCCCGGCCCGAGCCCGACTCGAAACCGGCCCGAACCCGGCCCGAGACCGAAAAATACATGTTTTTAAGAGTTGAGAAGCCCGAGAATAACTCGCACAAAGCCCGAGCCCGGCCCGGGCCCGTGTCAAAAAATCCGAGCCCGGCCCGGGCCCGGGTCAAAAAGCACGCGCCATGCCCGAGCCCGGCCCGAGCGCATGAAAAAACGCCTCAACCCGGCCCGGCCCGGCCCGGCCCGGCCCGGCCCACGGGCCGGGCCGGGCCCGGGCTTTTGGGTAAACCCGAGCCCGTGCAGTGCTCTAATAGAGATTAGTAAGAGGTGGTTGGAGGTTTGGTGGCAGAAAAGTAGGGAGACCACAAACAACGGAGACGTACAGAAACAGAATTTCCAATACCGGTCAAAAAATGTTGGTGCTTGGAATTCTTTGCAATTGTTTCTTTTTCAAAAATAAAGGCAGGACATTGGGCAAAATAAAGAAAACAAGAGCTTGGTGGCGCAACCCACCACCCTGTTTCAAATGGGACGCTCCTAGCATTAATCTATTCATCCATCCATCCAACCGCAGGAGCCTATGCAAGTGTCCTCTCTTACCCTTTTGTATATTACTCTGTGGTCTACAGGCGTTGTTTCTGCCAGGTTGCCTTCTCTGTGCCGAATCGAACGACTTATATCACTTGTCACGACGCAGCGACGCTCGGCCATCGGCGGTACGGGTGGCGCGAGGAAAAGCGAGGCTCTGCGATAACATGTTACACTATCCCTCACCAGTACACGGAAGCCCGAGCCCAGAGTCCTCTCAAGTTCGCCTACAAAATTTTACATTGGAGATAAGGTTTATGGTAAATGAAAAAGAAATAATAATCACGATACTTAAGCCAGAAAACGTCGATTACACTGTCAATCTGCAGCAAATCGACAGATTTAACACATGAAAACGTTTTCATAATCGCAAAGGAACATTCGCATCACTTATGCTAAGCCACCGCGTTGATCGTTGGGACGCTCAACGAGCATTGCCAACGACCGCTTACTTCTACCGTTAAGAGTATCAAATGCATTTTATAAACTCGAAAAGTGAATTCGCCGTGACATTTCGCTCGCAGATCTGGGAATTTATTCCTTTGCCTCAGGTTTCCCAAAACGGAAGGCTCTCTTGTCTCGGTCGTAGGTCTTGCACATATATTTTAGCAAAGGTGAAAAATGCCACAAATACGTAGATCTATTGCAAATCGCCGCGAAACGGATGCAGATGTGTGGCCTTGTTTCGTGTCTTAAGAAATGATTTACTATTGCGGATAGGTAGCTCGCAGAAACGAAGCGAATGTGTCGGATAACTTTACTGAAACAAAACAAAGCACAATGACAATGAGAAAGAAATCTTTGTTGTATATCTGAAATTTTAGCTGAGCTAAGCTTGGCTGTTTTGCATTCTTACTGTTGCTGGCGTTAACATAGATGCCTCCTCTACTCCTGGAAGCAGGGCTAAGTACAGAGAGAGAGAGAAAAAAGTCATAAGGGAAAAGCAGGGAGGTTAACCAGGCTGAGCCCGGTAGGCTACCCTGCACTGGGGAAGGGGGAGAAGAGATTGGAAGAGGAGAAGGAGTAGAGAAGTTAAAAGTTCACACCTTGCACATTTACAGCGAAGCGTTCATAGCTGAGTTTCGTCACAGGCGGTCATACAGGCTTGCGCACTTCAAAAAACGCAGCAGCGCCTTTATAGCCCTGTACATAGAAGACGCGTGAGGCCACGGCCCCAACATCTTCTCCTCCGTAAAAGGCCTGTTGTCTAAGTGCCTCAAAGCAGTCCGAAGGGCAATCCTCTGTTCTTCATATCTGGGGCAGTCACATAAGAGATGTCTGGTGGTTTCCTCAACACCACATGTGCTGCAGTTGGCAATTGCCGCCATTCGAATTAGGAATGAATAGGAGTTTGTAAAAGAAACTCTTATCGCAGGCGGCAGAGTAAGGTTTCTTCATGTCATTTTAAACCGGGTAAAAGTTGTAATTGCATCTGTGGGTCCATGGCATATAGGCACCGGTTGGTAAACTCTAGAGTATTAGATTTTCTTAGAGTTGTAGTATGGGCAAGACTGCTGAGGTGCCGCGCTGCATCCGTTCTTGACAATGCATTGGGATTTTTTCATATGCGTCATGTGCTTCACGGGCAGCTTTGTCGGCACATTGATTGCCAGTGATGTTGCAGCCCAGGTAGCCCCTGAAATACAATGTCGTGGCCTTTAAACACAGCTTGCTGGTAGCGTAATCGTATCTTTGCTACCAATTGTTCATGTGGGCTGCGGCGCCGACCTGATAAAGGTGACTGTAGGGCTGCCTTTGAATCACAGAATATAGCCCAATTATTTGGTGATTTTTCGTGCACATAAAGCACTGCGCTACGGAGGGCGGCAAGTTCAGATCTTGTCGATGTGGTGACGTGGCTGATCTTGCACTTCTTTCAGAATGATGCCGACGGAATAACTACCGCACCAGTAGAGCTGGACAGAGTCGAAGAGCCATCTGTATAAATGTGAATTCGATCAGAGTAGGAATGATGCAGCAGATGTAGAGCAGCTTGATTCAGGGCACAAGCTGGCTAGTCGGACTTCTTTGTAACTCCTGGAGGCTAAGTACAGATCGATGAAAAGTTTGTGGTAGTTGATTAAATAACCATTTATTTGGGTTTAAATAACCATTTATTTTATAACCTAGACTCTTAGGCCATAAGCTAAGGCCAAATTAACCATACCATTTCAACTGTTTATTCTCCTCAGTCCCGAATCCCGCTTAGGGGCATAATAATTTTTGAAGCCGGTTCTTATTACCGACTGGTATATTATGAACGTGAAAAAATAATTTCTCATTTGAATCCCCAGTTAGGTGCTGGAAGCAGCATCTCCATGTAAATAAAGAAAGAAACCGTCTTCTTTTGATTACTGTCATGAAACACTTTTTAAAAGCCAAAAGACAGAGTTGAAGATCTAACATCGCGTGGAACGTTGGCTTATCGATGCTGCATCTTGTACTTTTTGTCAACTCGGAATACCCAAGAGGTACTTGATGGTTGCCTTTTGTCGTCTGTGACGACACAATGTCCTTGACCGAATTTATAGGAACTTTCACAAAAGCTTATAACAGTAATGTGCTTAAACCCCTTTCACACAGTTCTACCGGCTTCAGACTTTAAATCGCAGTTGGATATTATACTTAATTTCAGCTGAACTAACCTTCAAAAGGAATAAATGCAACGTGCCCAATTGGGTACTATGGAACCGAAGTGGTTATGCTGTGTTTTCCACTCCACACTGCTTGTATTGTAATGGTTTATTATGCATTTTGTTAGAAAAAAATGAAAACTCGGTAAGCACCGGTGCGACATGGTCAGCCACATTAACCACAACCGTATCAAGTACTTAACCATGCTGTGGACTTCCCAGGCTATGAGATGTCTAAAAAACGAGAAGCAATTGCTTGACTAGATTGCTCAGCGTAAGATATCGGTAGTTTTCGCTTACTGATTTTAACGACCTGAATCTGAACAGGTGGCAATAGGGGATGCCCTAGTCATGGGTACGGAATAATCTTGATCTAGGGTTTTCTAATGTTCATTAGAGCGTCAAGATACACGTTCATGTAGTTCGTCGCCAAAAAAAAGCGACCGTATAAGGTAGGTTTCAACCCACGATATCATTCAAAGCATCGGACCATTGTGGACCAAGGGTAGAAATTCCCGCACATGGGGCCCAAAGTTAATGTAATAGCATATCTGAAAAATGCAAGTGCTTATCTTGGGGCAGCTGAAGTCAATAAAAAGCACGAATGCAATAAAAAAACTTAAAGGAAGCCGACAAGGTGTATTACAGAGAATGTTTTATTGATTGAAACAAGGTAATCGTTTACGTATCGAAAAATGGGCCGGGTGCGTGCCCTTCAGGTAATTTGCTAAAAAGCGATCGTATGTCTGTTCAAGAAAATGTGAGACAGAGAAAACGTTTGAAACGTTTATATTATTTCATTTATTTCTTAATTTAAAATGCTGGTGAATCTTGCAATAGTGTAATTTCAGTGGTATGATCGCGAAGTGAGAGTAATCTCCTAGAATTGTGATGATTGTGATAGCGCATGGGCTGTTTGTCATTTTTCTACGAATCCATCGGCCCGTTTCTGTCCTTGCTTTCCTGATTTTCACCATTTCCAAAAGTTCTTATTGAAGTTTCGCATCTGAACATTTTCTACAGCTTGTCTTTACATCCGTGTTTCTGCAATAAATATTGATTTGCGAGGCCTTGTTTGTCGCGCTGCTGTCATTTTTCCACAAATCCGTACCAACTTGAACAAATGTGAACTCTGCTGCAAGTTGAATTTGCAGCAGCGGCACATTCCAATTCAAATATTATTAGACTATCTGGTGCGTACAGGTCTGACGGGCACTTTGATCGGACGTCCTCAACCGCTGTTGCCTGAGGGCCACCGTCTGTTGCAACTTCATGATCGATGCAGCGATTGTACGCTACGTCAGGGACCCGAAATCCTGTACTGGCGAGGTAGTGTCTTTTTGAAGCTTAGTGTGCCTTTGAATTGCGGATGCGCGTATACTTGTATAGTCTCATGGGTATTCGGTGACAGTACTTTACATTAAAGCGCTGTATCAATGCAAACAGTGCACTAGCTTGGACAATGATTCGTACTGCCGACCTATGGTGGTGGAACAATATTTTGTACCTCTTGCACATGCATGATAGTAGTTTTATTTCCAAATTCCTAAACACGCGGAATAAACGCTACTGTTTTAGCATAGCTTATGTCATGCGCTCAATGCACGCCGCCTACATCTCCTATTTTAGCAGTGTACAAATTTTAATTTTAGATATTAAACCTGCATTGAGGTTTCATTCGTAGGCTGTTCGTAGCGGAAAAAATCAACATACCCTAAAAAAGTAACGAAGGAAGGTTCACTTACCCTGCTGGAGGCAGCAGACATCGTCAGATGAAGGGCAAAGTTCGGGGTGTCCTCGCAATGGAAGGAGGCACTGCGATTTTGGGACGCATTTTGTACCCTTACCCATACAGGAATCCGCTGGGGTACCTGTTGCGTGCATGCGAGTGTAGAAAGTAGAGAAGGACATAAATATACAAAGTTGTTCCGAAGTCGTGCACGTATAGTCCTAATTTCCATAATGTCGTCCTAGAGACCTCCTCAATATATCACAGAAAAACGAGAGAAACAAAGATCATAATTATATTAGGACGTTCCTTTTATCCACTTCCTCACAAAGAGTGATTTGAGGCGGTGAGGTTGGCCATTGAGGCAAACTAGGACATTGCATTTCCCGTAAGCTCTGGTTCCCATAACCTCTGGAGTTCCTCAAGGCAGTGTTCTTGGTCCTCTACTTTTCTTAATTTTTATTAATGATCGCCCGAAACGTGTTTCCTCCAAAATTCGATTATTCGCAGATGATTGTGTTATATATAGAAAAATTACTAACGATGCTGACCGCCATGCCCTCCAAACTGACCTTGAGGAAGTGACAACTTGGTGCTCCTCATTGCTAATGTCCCTGAATGCGTCTAAAACGAAGCTAATGTCATTCACTAACCATTCCACTCGCCTTCCTACAACCTACTTACTCAATAATACTAGCATTGAACTTACATCAACCTATAAGTACCTTGGTGTCCATCTGCAGTCTGATTTAACTTGGCACTACCATATTAACACTGTATTAGCATCAGCTAACCGAGCATTCGGTCTTCTCAAGCGTAACCTCAAGCATGCCCCATCCCACCTAAAAAACCTAGCTTACATAACACTCATCCGCCCAAAGATTGAATATGCTTCTGCAATATGGGATCCTGATCAAACATATATCATCAACAACATTGAATGCTTGCAAAACCGTGCTGCTCGCTTCATCTACTCCGATTACTCCCGCTTCACGAGTGTCACAGCATTAAAGCGACGAGCCGAGTTGGAACCACTATCACGTCGACGTCACTTTGCTCGGCTAACCCTATTTCATAAACTGTACTATCATCGCACGCTTCATAATGACTTCTTTTCTTCACCTCACGTTGTCTTCCCGCGCCGTGACCATGATAACAAAGTAGCACGCATAAGTTGCCGCTCATCTCTTTACGCTACATCATTTATACCACGCACAATCATTGAATGGAATAACCTAGCGTCATACATAGCGACTGAATCTAATTTATCATCTTTTTAGGCGTTCTTACGAGAAAAGTGTGCTTAGACTGATAGCAATACCTGTTTTCGTTATGTACGCAACAATACATTTATCATCAGTGTGAATATAATGCTGCATCAACCACTGTTACTATGTTTATATGTTTTCTAATCACAAAATGTCAACGCTTTCAAATTTGTGTTATACATAATGTTCCTGCTATAATGATGTATTAATACCAGCTTTTATATATGTTCCACAGTTGTCTTTCTTTTTTTCCGCTTCTTTTTCGAATGTACCCGCCTCCCTATGTAATACCCTCATACGAGGGTCCTTAGGGTTTTTTTTTTTAATAAATAAAATAAATAAATAAATTTGAGAATGGAGCTAGCATGTTTTTATACAAGGGTTTAGCTTTGTTAGAGTTTTTCTTCGGGTGAACAATCGTCTTCTATCAGAATCAGTATTTTTTGCAGAAGACTGACATTTCCAGGAGCGGGCAACACGCGGAAACCCTCCTTGACTGGTTGCGTTCTGTAGCTGCCGGCAGGTGGCGACGCAAGTTGATGCTTGCACCGTGGCGACAGCAGCTCTCATCCCCATAAGCTAAGGCAACTTTTCGTTTTTTTCATGGGAACCAGGCAATTAACTGTGATAAGTCTGACACAGAACGACGTAGACTCCAAAGTGCGATCCTTGCGCAAAACTTCCGCAAGACAAGTGCAGCGGTAAGCGCAAAATCTTTTCCAAAACGTTAAGCCAAATACGCAGGACCTTGTACAACGGCCAAATTGGCCAATGCATAAATCATCGCCTACGAAAGCAAGCGCTATCCACGAGGAATGGAACTGGCTCACACCTTGCTGATTACTGCAAATCTCGAAATTGGGAACCCACACTATCAGCTACTCGAATTTTAAAACAAAGTCGCGATACATTTGTGCGTGAGTTGGCTAAGGGCTATTTCATAGAAAGGAAACTTCATTCATGGGTAAGTGACTGTAACGCGTATAACTTCCTGGGATATCACTTTGAATTTTGCGCGCTGCACATGCGCGGCATACCTGCATATTGCCGCGCCATTATCTGTGCCCAACCACGCTGACGACTAAGACGACGACCTCGAGTGTGCGAGTGAAGTGCTAGAGAAGAAGCCTGAACTGAGCGCTTGTTCGAATTGTCTCGATGAAATGCGGCACTCCACTCATGCCTCCCCTTCCTCTTTTTGAGTTTAGCGTTCCAAAACCAGTTTTGATTATGAGGCACGCCGTACTGGAGGGCTCCGGATTATTTTGACCACCTGGGGTTCTTTGACGTGCACTACAATTGCAAGCACACGGGCGTTTCTGCATTTCGCGTCCATCTAAATGCGGCAGCCGCGGGCAGGATTCGATCGCGCGTCCTCGTGCTCAGCAGCGCAACGCCTTAGCTAACTGAGCCACCACGGCGGGTTCTTCTTTCCCCTGAGCCGCGACACTGGTGGAAGTGCTGGGTATCGCATAATCGCCTAGCGATTCACACAATTCCAGGAACAGCCCTGTATCTAGCCCTTCAAGACATCATCCATGCGTCGAGACACTTGTACACCGCGCAAGCCGCCGCCTGCAAGGACCGTTCCCGGAATTCAATCTGTTGCAAGGAACTTTGTCAGCGACCTCACCGACTCAGGAAGTGGCAATTGCAAGTTCAACGCAGGTGACTGTTCAAAACACTCTAGTCCCCACCCCCTTCCACCGTGACACGTATGAAGGCCCCGAAGACTAGCTGGTCCAGTACGAACGCGTAGCTAAAATCAATCAGTAACGTCGGGACCAGAAGATTTCCAACGTGTACTTCGCTCTTGAAGGGAGCGCAAGACGTGGTTTCAAATCCACGAGGCACATTTGACAACGTTGGACGAGTTTTGCAGTCAGCTACTGGATACCTTCGGAAGCACTGATCGCCGAGATAATGCACAACGCCTACACGAGTTGTGCATCCAGAAGCCCAACGAAAGTGTTTCCATGTTTGCTGGGGACATGTGTCGTTTGTTTCGCCATGCAGATCCCAACATACCTGATTCGAAGAAGCTGAGCCATCTCATGCGTGGCGTCAAAGGACAGCTATTCGCTGGTCTTTTGCGCAACCTACCTACAACAGTAGAAGAATTCATTAAGGAAGCCACAACAATCGAGCGGGCACTCCAGCAGCGTTTCCGGCAATATGAACGCCTGACTAACAGTGCGAGCTGCAATACTGGCAGTCACAGACGAGACCTCCATGCGCCAAGTAATAAGGGACATCGTGCGGGAGGAGATTACGAAGGAGTTTAATGTTGCTTCGGCCGCTGAAGTTCTGCGGTCGCTGAAGTTGTATATCTTGAGCCACTCCTTGAACCGTGTGCCGAGCCGCGCTTCGAACCGCGCCATAACAGCTATTCAGACGCTGCCCATCGCCCCTTTTCTACGTACCACCAGCGGCCACCCATTGCTGCTTGGATACAGAGGGAAAATTCAATCCACCGTGGTTGCTCACTGGCTATGGTGTTGAGCTGCTGAGCACGAGGTCGCGGAATTGAATCCCGGCCACGGCGGCCGCATTTCGATGGGGGCGAAATGCGAAAACACCTGTGTGCTTAGATTTAGGTGCATCTTAAAGAACCCCAGGTGGTCCAAATTTCCGGAGTCCCTCAAAACGGCGTGCCTCATAATCAGATCGTTGTTTTTGCACGTAAAATTCCGAATGTAATTTTCATTTATTTACCTAGATGTGGCTAAGTGTAGTGGTAAAGGGGAAAGTAAAAGGTACTCTTAGCGCGCGCAGAAAGTATACGCTGGTTTTTGGCGAAGGGGCGAAAACTTGCCTCGCGCCGTGAAGCAGCAGGCCCCTACAAGGAATGACAGTGCAGCGTGCTGCCGGCCGAAGTAGGGGTGGTGCAACTCGGATGTGGCGGGGGCTGCCTTTTCAAGCGCGAAGGTAATTGGATGTGACGGACGTTGGCGCCGAGGACTAAAAGGATGGTTGATTTTCAAGTGATATCTGTGCACTATGACGTAGCCAAACTCGGTGGGTATTAACCTTGGATCATGAACACAACTACAGAGAAGGTTTACTTCAAAGATTGATATGGCGGATAGAGGCGCGGTGCGGTTTAAAGCGGTAGCCCTGTGGCAGCACATACACATAAAAATTGAGTGTCCCTTGAGTATCCTCACGTGATTTGAATGCGAAAGCATTATAACTTCGCTGAAGTATTACAACCTGTTTGCGATCCTTTCTTCGCTTTCTTTCCTCTGTGTTCATAATTCACCAGACCGCCACCATTCAGAACTCATCGTCAAGTAGCTCCGAGTTAATATTGTGATTCACGTTAATCAACCTTCAGTGCAATTTATACCGTTCTAATATACTTTACTTCCCCTTAATTCACTTTGCTGTACTTCACCTTAATTCACTTTGATTCAAATAACTACCCATAATTACTACTAATTACGCTGTCATACCATTTGCTATCTTCTGTATTACTACTGATTTCACTGAAGACGCTGATGACGTCACAATGATTTTTGGTACCACTCGTTGCGGACGACGTCGGCATTTCTGCCTCGTGGCGCACGTGATGCTTTCGCATTAATAACTACTGCAGACGACAACGGTCCGTCTGCACGGCAGAGAGTAAACAGCTTTCCCGCTTTTATTGCGATTTTCGCAGCCCCGGTGCATGGCGTCCCGTCTTGCTCAGAGATGCTGCAGATAGTTCTTGCGCAGCGGCGAGGGTGAGCGCGTATACTGCTTCACTGCATGCGATAGAGTGCGACCTCTGCTTCGGCCTAAGCGGCCAGAAATGGCTACTGACGCCGTGGTGGGAACGCGCCTTTGCCGATGGCACAAGAACTGAACCAAGTAGTATACCCAGAGTCACATACGAATTGCAAGAGTGGATACTCAAGCCTAAAAGCAGCGGAGCTACGCAGCTTCATGCCGCCCGCTAGAGAGCAATACAACACTCCCAGTCTCCAAGGGAACGCGCGCATATACTAGTTATCTACTTTAGTAACTTCTCAAGTGTACTATACGTCTACTTGTCTATGTGGCTGTAGATGTTGCTTTCACTGGCTCGCAGTGCGGCTCTAAATCCGCCTTTATCGTACCGGATTGGACAGTTCGAAATTGTTGATCAGTAGGGCTGCCGTGACCATGTAAGGTCATCATGGCGTCGATGGCGGGATAGGATGATCATGAACATCGTGTGACCAGGCAAGGCGACACTGTGAAAGATGTGCGACGTCTCGGTGATCTTCGCTGGGTTTGTCTGCATGAACGTCTGTCGGTTTGGCTGCTGCTTGGTAAGAACGCCTTCATTAGGTTCTTTTTTCCTTCATTGCTTTGCAAATTCCTTATATATTTGTCAGTTCAGCCGTAAGTTGACATTTGTTGCATTGTGCTTTTCGGCAAAGAGAGCTTTGTTGTGTTCTTGACTTAGCGCATGATGTTCGTGGATTTCTTCACATTAAGTAATTGCGATTAAGTAATGAGTTACGTAATTAATGAATTACTTATTTTTACTTAAGTACTCAATATTCGCCTAATGTTTACATCATTTTTAAACTTATTAGGGCATTAAGTAAAGATGCACATTAGGTTTTGGAATTTTGCTGCAATTTTGGATAATTTGTGCAAAATGTTTTGGTAAAATGAGTCGGAAAGTAGACTAGTGTTTTTGCTTGGTGCCAGTATGCTGTTGTATGCAGTGGGCTCGCTTCTTTCATTCTTTTTTTTACAATGTCATGCAGAAGGCACAATTTTCAACTGGCTGGATAAGTGCTCTTCAAGCTTTCTATGCACAAAATAGTTCATGTTCTCATATTTGATATTCCTGTAGAGAGTTTTCGTGTGGAGTCCACATTTTGTAAACTTGACAAAATCTAAAAAAAATGAAAATTCTTATTTTACTACAAGTGTGCACTTTCTATGATTCTGAAAAGGGGCGTCTGAAAGGGTTCCCTCCTCCACCAAAACCTGGTGGAGGAGGCAATATTATTTGTTTTGCACTGTGCTAGGACTTCCTTCCCTAGCGATCGTTACTTGTCTGTTGTGGAAATAGAGCTCCGGGCAGCAGCAATCATGACTGTCGTAACTGCACTGTCAGTGCGACATTAGGAAAAACTGCCAGGTTGCTGCTCTGCGACATCTGAAACTGCTGAGTTTTGATTGGAATGGCTAATAAGTGAACTGCAGTTTTTATGATGATGGCATCAATCCCATCTGGGCTAGAAGTTGCTTTTAAATTGAGTTATAGATATGTATTACAGGATAGCTGTTGTTGCTTGCCTCATGTACAGTATGTGCTTGACTGACAACTTTAGTAGCCTTCATTCCTTGTTTGCTATGCAGCCCGAAACTGCTACTTAATGAGAATTGGTAGGCTTCAAAAGACAAGCATTGTTTTCCTCTTTAATGCTGATGATGTCTTCTGCAGTTTTACTTTTTTGTGAGGTTTTTCATAATATCGCCTGTTTATTGCTTTTGTGAAATTCATTCTCAACATATGGATCCTGTATTGGCATGCCGTGCATTGTCCATATTTTTGTGCTTGCGTTCGTTGAACGTTGCGAAAAAAAAGTGTGCATCTGCGTACTGGGAATATGATTTGAAAATAAAATTTCCTCTCTTCCAACACTAGTCATTTTTATTAAAAATGTCTGCATAAACACTCAGTGGCATCGTGTGCTTGCAGCTCTGGCGGTACAGCTTACACGAAGCTACTCGATGAATGCAAGCAACGCGTAAAAAAATCAAAATATAGCTTCCGGGACGAGCACTTGCACGAAAGCGATCTCGGAGGCCGTGTAATTTTTCTTATCGCCAGAAAATAGCCTTCGAAATTACTTTTCCTGCAGTCCCAATCTTTGAGTCTGTGTAGATTCTACACACCCGCCAGGTGCGTTGCAAACCTGAATGATCGAAAATCCCTATATAGGAAAAGTACCGCCATCCTTTGATCAATGCCGCTTGTCTCTCTCTTGTATCTCTGATTGGACGATGATAGCGCGCGCTGTCACTTCTGTATATTTTTTTCCGCCTTAGAGCCACGTTGAAATTCACTCTGCGCAGCCGCAGTCGCCGGTGGCGGCACGCGCCCGGCCTGAAAGCTTCAACGTGAACTTTCTAAGGCCGCCAATATCGGCTTGGTTTCGCAAGCAAAAAGTAGAGAAAAAACAAGCGCTTATGGAGAGGAGATGGCGGAAGGAAAGAGTAGAGGGCGGTACTTTTACAATATAGGGACTATAAAATCATCTTGTTGCGGTTGGAAGTTAACCAAAGATCAGTAGGCCGGTTGGCTTTTGAAGCCCACGGTAAAACCACAAATGAGGCAGTGCATCGTGACCTTTGTTGGGCCCCTTTTGAAGTCACAGAAGCACAGAGCAAAAGTAGTTTTGAAGAAAGGCTCAGGAACATGAATGAAAATAAATGGGTGGCTAAAGTGCACAAGTATCTGTAGATGAGAAGCGTGGACGCAGAATGGAGGAATAGGTCAAGGAAGTTGTCAAACAAGTACAGGATAATTAACACTATAAATAGATAACCAGGAGTCATTAGAAAGAAAGTGAGCAAAATAGAGACAGTGAATTGGATGCAAAGAATAGAAAGAAAAAGGACCATGGAGATTTACAAGAAAGGGAAGAAAGAAATATGAAGGGAAAATCTGTACGATAACACAAAAGGCAGTGTCTTGGTATTTGAGGCTCGAGCCGGTTTCCTAAGGACCAAAACATACCGGAGCAAATATTGGGCACTAGATGAGGAATGTGTATGCTGCAGTAAAGATCCAGAGACCACTCAGCACATCCTAATGGAATGCGACGGGATTCACCCAGTGAGAACTGTAGGTAATGTATAACTTCCAGAAGCGCTTGGGTTTAAAGTGGAAGGAAACATCAACTGATCAGCCGTGAAGACAAGCAAGAGACGATTACCGTTCTGGTGTAAAAAAAGCAGGGAAAAGATTGATTCGACCTGATCTCTTAAAATCATAGGTAGCGGTACAAGGGAAATTTTGAAAAAAAAAAGAAAAAATTCATTATAGCTCAATGCGAAGATTCTTGATTTTCGAAGCGAGATCAGGATGCCTTAGAACGCGTAGTTATAAAGCAAGGTACACCAAGGACGAAGACGTATGTGCTTGCTGTGGTAAATCTAGAGAAACGCTGGAACATCTTTTATTAGAATGTGAAGAAATCTACCCAGCTGCAAGTCTACGCTCTTCTGACCTCTTTGAAGCCCTTGAGTTCCGGGATAGCGGGGGCAAAATAGACATGTCCGCAACAGAGATTAGTAAGAGGCGGTTGGAGGTTCGGTGGCAGAAAAGTAGGGAGACCACAAACAACGGAGACGTACAGAAACAGAATTTCCAGTAACGGTCAAAAAATGTTGGTGCTTGGAATTCTTTGCAATTGTTTATTTTTCAAAAATAAAGGCAGGACATTAGGCAAAATAAAGAAAACAAGAGCTTGGTGGCGCAACCCACCACCCCGTTTCAAATGGGACGCTCATAGCATTAATCCATTCATCCATCCATCCAACCGCAGGAGCCTATGCAAGTGTCCTCTCTTACCCTTTTGTATATTACTCTGTGGTCTACAGGCGTTGTTTCTGCCAGGTTGCCTTCTCTGTGCCGAATCGAACGACTTATATCACTTGTCACGACGCAGCGACGCTCGGCCATCGGCGGTACGGGTGTCGCGAGGAAAAGCGAGGCTCTGCGATAACATGTTACACTATCCCTCACCAGTACACGGAAGCCCGAGCTCAGAGTCCTCTCAAGTTCGCCTACGAAATTTTACATTGGAGATAAGGTTTATGGTAAATGAAAAACAAATAATAATCACGATACGTAAGCCAGAAAACGTCGATTACACTGTCAATCTGCATCAAATCGACAGATTTAACAAATGAAAACGTTTTCACAATCGCAAAGGAACATTCGCATCACTTATGCTAAACCACCGCGTTGATAGTTGGGACGCTCAACGAGCGTGCCAACGACCGCTTACTTCTACCGTTAAGAGTATCAAATGCATTTTATAAACTCGAAAATTGAATTCGCGGTCACATTTCACTCGCAGATTAGGGAATTTATTCCTTTGCCTCAGGTTTCCGAAAACGGAAGGCTCTCTTCTCTAGGTCGTAGGTCTTGCACATATATTTTAGCAAAGGTGAAAATTGCCACAAATACGTAGATCTACTGAAAATCGCCGCGAAACGGATGCAGAGGTGTGGCGCTGTTTCGTGCCTTAAGAAATGATTTACTATTCCGGATAGGTAGCTCGCAGCAAACGAAGCGAATGTGTCCGATAACTTTACTGAAACAAAACAAAGCACAACGGCAATTAGAAAGAAATCTTTGTTGTATATCTGAAATTTTAGCTGAGCTACGCTTGGCTGTTTTGCACTCTTACTGTTCTTGGCGTTAACATAGATGCCTCTTCTACTCCTGGAAGCAGGGCTAAGTACAGAGAGAGAGAGAGAGACAGAGAGAGAGAAAAGTCATAAGGGAAAGGCAGGGAGGTTAACCAGGCTGAGCCCGGTACTCTACCCTACACTGGGGAAGGGGGAGAAGAGATTGGAAGAGGAGAAGGAGCAGAAAAGTTAATAATTCACACCTTCCACATTTACAGCCAAGCGTTCATAGCTGAGTTTCGTCAAAGGCGGTCATACAGGCTTGTGCACTTCAAAAAACGTAGCAGCGCCTTTGTAGCCCTGTACATAGAAGACGCGCGCAGCCACGGCCCCAACATCTTCTCCTCCGTAAAAGGCCTGTCGTCTTTAAGTGCCACAAAGCAGTCCGAAGGGCAACCCTCTCTTCTTCATATCTGGGGCAGTCACATAAGAGATGTCTGGTGGTTTCCTCAACACCACATGTGCTGCAGTTGGCACTTGCCGCCATTCCAATTAGGAATGAATAGGAGTTTGTAAAAGAAACTCCTAATCGGATGCGGCAGAGTAAGGTTTCTTCATGTCGTTTAAAACCGGGTAAAAGTTGTAATTGCATCTGTGGGTCCATGGCATATAGGTACCGGTTGGTAAACTCTGGTGTATTCCATTTTCTTAGAGTTTTAGTATGGGCAAGACTGCTGAGGTGCCGCGCTGCATCCGTTATTGACAATGGTATCGGGATTTTTTTCATATGCGTCATGTGCTTCACGGGCATCTTTGTCGGCACATTCATTGCTAGTGATATTGCAGTGCCCAGGTAGCCCCTGAAATACAATGTCGTGGCCTCTGAACACCGCTTCATGGTAGCGTAATCGTATCTCTGCTACCAATTGTTCATGTGGGCTGCGGCGCTGACCTGATAAAGGTGACTGTAGGGCTGCCTTTGAATCACAGAATATAGCCCAATTATTTGGTGATTTTTCGTGCACATAAAGCACTGCGCAACGGAGGGCGGCAAGTTCAGACCTTGTCGATGTTGTGACGTGGCTACTCTTGCAATTCTTTCAGAATGATGCCGACGGAATAACTACCGCAACAGTAGAGCTGGACAGAGTCGAAGAGCCATCTCTATAATTGTGAATCCGATCAGAGTAGGAATCATGCAGCAGATGTAGAGCAGCTTGATTCAGGGCACAAGCTGGCAACTCTGACTGCGTTGTAACTCCTGGAGGCTAAGTACAGAGCGGTGAAAAGTGTGTGGTAGCTGATTAAATAACCATTTATTTGCGTTTAAATAACCAACTATTTTATAACCTAGACTCTTAGGCCATAAGCTAAGGCAAAATAACCATACCACTTCACTGTTTATCCACTTCAGTCCCGAAGCCCGCTTAGGGGCATAATAATTTTTGAAGCCGGTTCTTATTACCGACTGGTATATTATGAACGGGAAAACACAATTTCTCATTTGAATCCCCAGTTAGGTGCTGGAAGCAGCATCTCCATGTAAATAAAGAAAGAAACCGTCTTCTTTTGATTACTGTCATGAAACACTTTTTAAAGGCCAAAAGACACAGTTGAAGATCTAACATCGCGTGGAACGTTGGCTTATCGATGCTGCAACCTGTATTTTTTGTCAACTCGGAATACCCAAGAGGTACTTGATGGTTGCCTTTTGTCGTCTGTGACGACACAATGTCCTAGACCGAATTTATAGGAACTTTCACAAAAGCTTATAGCAGTAATGTGCTTAAACCCCTTTCACACAGTTCTACCGGCTTCAGACTTTAAATCGCAGTTGGATATTATACTTAATTTCAGCTGAACTAACCTTCAAAAGGAATAAATGCAACGTGCCCAATTGGGTACTATGGAACCGAAGTGGTTATGCAGTGTTTTCCACTCCACACTGCTTGTATTGTAATGGTTTATTATGCATTTTGTTAGAAAAAAATGAAAACTCGAAAAGCACCGGTGCGACATGAACAGCCACATTAGCCACACCCGTATTAAGTACGTAACCATGCTGTGGACTTCCCAGGCTATGAGACGGCTAAAAAACGAGAAGCAATTGCTTGACTAGTTTTCTCAGCGTAAAATATCGGTAGTTTTCGCTTACTGATTTTAACGACCTGAATCTGAACAGGGGGCAATTGGGGATGCCGTAGTCAAGGGTACGGAATAATCTTGATCTAGGGTTTCCTAATGTTCATTAGAGCGTTAAGATACACGTTCATGTAGTTCGTCGCAAAAAAAAGCGACCGTAATAGGTAGGTTGCAACCCACGATATCATGCAAAGCATCGGACCATTGTGGACCAAGGGTAGAAATTCCCGCACATGGGGCCCAAAGTTAATGTAATAGCACATCCGAAAAATGCAAGTGCTTATCTTGGGGCAGCTAAAACCAATAAAAAGCACGAATGCATTAAAAAAACTTAAAGGAAGCCGACAAGGTGTATTCCAGAGAATGTTTTATGGATTGAAACAAGGTAATCATTTACGTATCGGAAAATGGGCCGGGTGCGTGCCCTTCAGGTAATTTGCTAAAAACCGATCGTATATCTGTTCAGGAAAATGTGAGACAGAGAAAACGTTCAGCACTTTTATATTATTTCATTTATTTTCTTATTTAAAATGCTGGTGAATCTTGCAATAGTGTAACTTCAGTGGTATGATCGCGAAGTGAGAGTAATCTCCTAGAATTGTGATGATTGTGATAGTGATGTGAGTTTTCGCGCATGGGCTGTTTGTCATTTTTCTACGAATCCATCGGCCCGTTTCTGTCTTTGCTTTCCTGATTTTCACCATTTCTAAGAGTTCTTATAGAAGTTTCGCATCTGAACATTTTCTACAGCTTGTCTTTACATCCGTGTTTCTGCAATAAATATTGATTTGTGAGGCCTTGTTTGTCGCGCTGCTGTCATTTCTCCACAAATCCGTACCTACTTGAACAAATGTGAACTCTGGTGCAAGTTGAATTTGCAGCAGTGGCACATTCCAATTCAAATATTATTAGACTATCTGGTGCGTACAGGTGTGACGGGCACTTTTATCGGACGTCCTCAACCGCTGTTGCCTGAGGGCCACCGTCGGTTGCAACTTTGCTGATCGATGCAGCGATTGTACGCTACGTCAGGGACCAGAAATCCTGTACTGGCGAGGTAGTGTCTTTTTGAAGCTTAGTGTGCCTTTGAATTGCGGATGCGCGTATACTTGCATAGTCTCATGGGTATTCGGTGACAGTACTTTACGCCAAAGCGCTATATCAATGCAAACAGTGCACTAGCTTGGACAAGGATTCGTACTGCCGACCTATGGTGGTGGAACAATATTTTGTACCTCTTGCACATGCATGATAGTAGTTTTATTTCCAAATTCCTAAACACGCGGAATAAGCGCTACAGTTCTACCATAGCTTATGTCATGCGCTCAATGCACGCCGCCTACATCTCCTATTTTGGCACTGTACAAATTTTAATTTTAGATATTAAACCTGCATTGAGGTTTCATTCGTATGCTGTTCGTAGCGGAAAAAATCAACATACCCTAAAAAAGTAACGAAGGAAGGTTCACTTACCCTGCTGGAGGCAGCAGACATCGTCAGATGAAGGGCAAAGTTCGGGGTGTCCTCGCAATGGAAGGAGGCACTGCGATTTTGGGACGCATTTTGTACCCTTACCCATACAGGAATCCGCTGGGGTACCTGTTGCGTGCATGCGAGTGTAGAAAGTAGGGAAGGACATAAATATACAAAGGTTGTTCCGAAGTCGTGCACGTTTAGTCCTAATTTCCATAATGTCGTCCTAGAGACCTCCTCAATATATCACGGAAAAACGAGAGAAATAAAGATCGTAATTCTATTAGGACGTGTGCTAAACCTAGCGTTATTAATTCAAACGGCTGTTGTAGTTTTTCTAACTGCTTAGTCGTCGTTTATATATGTGTTTTCCCCCTCAGACCTGGTATCTGTATTCAAGCATTTTAGGAAATAGATGTGGTTGGCGAATGTCACTTCCGCTGAAACTGTTTCAAAACCTAGCGCAATAAATTTACATGCATGAACTGATCAGCAAAGGATGCAGTTAGCATTTACCATTTGGATGCCCCCTTTCCCCACGCGTTCTCAAACAAAAAACTTAAAATTATTTGTTCGACGCTTCAGCTACATCTGGCTTTTTTAAAGTTAAGCAACATTTGATGAAATTACGAGATTCATGTCGTCAACCTGGTCACAATGTTCTAATATCTTTTATAAGGGGGCAGCAGTATCAACCCATGCTTCGAAAATTGTACGATTGTCTGCTGTAACAAGGGCGAGACAGTTCGTGAGGACAACAATAAGTGAAACAAATGTTTTGTATTTGTTACATATTACAGGGTTATTCAGCCTACAAATTCAATTTTTTTTAATTGCCTGTAGCAGATAGTACAATTCTAGTGGATGAGGTTGTCTACTCGAAGAGACAAAAATTGAAATGTGTAATCGGCTATGAACAAAAATTCACTAATTATGTTGCGTTATTGCACATATTACAATTTACAAATTTATTTAGACCATACACAATTAAAAAAAGATTCCTGTGGTAGATACGTGATCCTAACTGTTTCACTGGTTTACTGGAAGATGTGTACCGTACTACCAGGGGAAATTTAAATCACCAATCGATTATTCAACAAAAACAAAAAACATATATTTATTTTATTTACGGCAAATATTGTAATATGCGAGCTGTAGTCTACTTGTTTTCAAGGCATATCAACATGGAGAGAATAGTAAAGATGGCACCGGTTTCAAAGATAGGCACCATGACACTAGCGGTAAAAATGCCTGTTGTGTACGTACTCTTTCAGCACGGCTTTATAGATTGAACAACGAAACTAACTGGGTCGCTAATTTATTTTGTTGCCAACATCGAGAATTATTAGCGCGAGACTAGTGTCATCCTGAAAACTTTTGAAGATGAATACACATTGAGAACTCGCCTACTGCAATTCGTATGTTGTAATATGTGCGATTGAATAAAAATGGTAAATATTAAGTTTTCGTTAATTAGTCAACTATGCGTTTATATTTCTTGTGAGAGTAATGTCTGCTTATTTGAGCAATCCAGCTGAATGACTAGAATTATGCTATCTGGCTCAGGAGACAATTTAGTG